>NC_048601.1:6753140-6836976 GCF_003668045.3 Cricetulus griseus
GATCATCATTTTCCATCACAACAGGAGAACAAATGTGAAATGAAAACAGGAATTAATAAAAACAAGCATGAGAAGAAAATAAGTATACACGTGGCTTCGTTTTTGCTGTTTGGGGCATGAAGAGCTATTTTAAAAAGACTTAATACGCATCTCACTTTGGCTCTTCCTTGGTAGACACAAGCTGTGGCTCATGACAGGGAGCTTAAGCAGCTATTTTAGTTTGAATTCAGAGCCTGTAAAGTTTGTCTTAGGTAATAGGTAAGTATATGCACAGGTGTATATACATTTATGGTAGGGTACATGATTATATAGAATCTTATTTAAAGTTAGCAGGCTAATAAATTAATTTATCCATTCTACTAGTTCCCCTTTCTCATTACTTTTCTTATTACTGTCGTCAAGTGCCTCATAAGAAGCAACTCCACAGAAGAAAGGCTTGTGTTTGCTCGAGGTTTGAGGTTACCGTGCAAGGTGGCAGAGAAGGCACAATGGCGGGAGCAGCTCTCAGCTGTGGTCACAGGAAGCTGCTTGGTCACATGTGAGCAGGTCAAGTCAGAGTGCAGACAGGCACTGGGGGTGGATGGGAAGCTCTCAAGACCGGACACACTCCCTAGGGGTTTCCAAGCCTCCCCAGACAGTGCCAGGGAACCAGACACAAAGGAGTTATTTCACATTCAAACCACGTGAAGCATGGAGAAAAAAATCATTGGACATAGTGATTGCTTGCGGCTGAAAGCCCAGCAGACAGTGTGCATCCGACCTCGTCCCTAGGTGACCAGTAATAAGGTCACGTGCTACTTTAAAATTCCTTTAGCATCTTCAATGGATAACCTTTCCTGTCAAATGTGACAAGAAAATTCAAGTTCCCCAGCATTTTTTCTTTCATCCTTAAATGATACTGATATTCTTTTGCACCAAGTTGGAGATTTTCTAGTGCAAATCAATTTCTGAATGAAGGCTGTTAGAGCAGCCTAAATTCCTCCTCCTCTTCCTTTCTCTCCCCGGAAATCTTGCCTAATCCTCCTGCACAGCTATTGGCTGAGCACTAGGCCCCCTGAGAGACTGCAGGACTAGGAATCCACATCCGGTTCCTTGTCCAGAACTTTTCTTAGCTTTCTCAGGCCCTGTGTTTGGATATTTGAGTCTCCACGTTGGACACCATATGTAATGAGCCTTTTTCTGTCCCATCAGCTCCCAAATGATGACATGGAGACTTCTTATTAACCATGAAATCTCAGCCTATAGCTTAGGCTTGTTCCTAACCAGCTCTTATAACTTAAACTATCCCATTTATATTAATCTACGTTCTATCACGTGGCATTACCTCTCTTCCATCTTTTACCTCCTGCTACCTCTCTCTGTCTCCTGGATTCTCCTATGTGCCTGGATTCCTCCTCCTCTTCCTCTCTCTCCCCAGAAACCCCACCTATATCCCCTGCCTAGCTATTGGTCAGTCAGCTTTTTATTATTCCAATCACAGCAAATATATCTCCACACAGTGTACAAATATTCCACAGCACAGCATTGTCACTTGCCTGGGGCCTCAGGCTGCAGGAAAAGGAGACAGGGTGCTGAGCAGGATTCATGTGTCTCTGCTTCCAGGCTGCAGGTGGAATGATGGGATGGGTTACCTCAAACAACTGTGGCCGTGATGGACTGCACTGTAACTGTGAACCAAAACAAACCCTTCCTTCCTTAAGTCGCTTTTGTCAGAGCAGTGAGACAAGTCACTAAAACAACAACTTTTTCTTTGTTTTTTTCTTTGTTTAATATACATATGTTTGGTCTCTTACCCTAACACATTAAGACATGCTACAGTGTGGCCCACACTATTTCCTTCATTGAACTTTCTCATATTTGAAAAGTGGATGAAAAATACTGGTATTACCTGTATTTTAGGGAAATAATGCAATGGCTATTTTTTTTATATATATTTGACATAAAGTTTGTTACTCTAAATACTTTTTAGCCTAAGCAGACAGATTGGGAGAAATTGCTGTTTGCCCTACATCTAAAATAGGTGTGTGTGTGGGGGGGGAGAGTTCCCTGTACACGCTGATGTAATCTGCTCACACTTAGATCACCACAGGCAATGAAAATAGATGTTCTGTTTTCAACAACTGTCATATAATTAACTCTGAGACCCAGCTACTGAATCGACGGGATTGCAGTCTGCTGAGCTTTGCTTGGGGCTGTTGGCAGTATACGATTTGAAATAATTGAAGGTGAGACAAAATGAGTATATAATTAGTCCTTGATATTGAACGCCGCCAGTGAGACAAACCCCCTCGACGCCTCTTCTTTGCTATTTTCTCTGTTCAGTGCACATTCGCTGTGGCAGGTACGGAACAGACCAGTGGAAGGAATGTAATAACTTTTGTTCCCTTTTCTCTTTGTACCTCAAGAACTAAATAGGACGGAAGCTTCAGGTTGCCTGATTCCATCCATCTGGTTACTTAGGGTCGTCGTCCTCTTCCTGTTGCCCCCATTGTGTCTGGTTCTGCCCTGGGTCTTCTTTCTGTCTCTTCTCCCCGTTTCCACTCTTCCTTTCTTTGTTTCTGAGTGAGGGATAAGTTGGAGAGTTAGTGTGGTTATGTTGATGGGGGAGGGGTAGATCTGAAAGAGCAGCCTGGGCCCAGGACATCTTGATGGATGTTTGCCCAGACCGTGAGCAGGTGTATCTTTCTCCCGTGACGTTGTTTTTCATGAGGTGTTTGACCACAGCAATGAGACAAGTAACTAATAGGATAGATAATTTATTTTCCCTGTTTACCTTAAATAAGATTATAACCCTAACCCTATATAATATAATATATATGTGTACATAAGCATATATATGTATGTTCCGATATCTGTGCCTGTGTTTACCTATTGCCTAAGACAAACACAGACTTTGGATTGAACTAAAATAGCTACTTATGCTCCCTGTACCTACCCTATCACGAGCCACGACTTACATCTGCCACAGAAAAGCCAAAGTGGGGCAGGTGTTAACAAGTCTTTTAAAAACATCTCTTCACACCCCAAACAGCAAAAAAAAAAAAAAAAAAAAAAAAAAAAAAAAAAAAAAAAAAAAGCGCCTGCAATAGCCATAAAAGCTGAATGGGTTGTCCATAGATGGACCTCAGTGGACACATATCACTCTACCCTACATACAGCGTTTTGAGAAACATGACATCTCCGAATTTCCATTAGGAAAAGTACAAAACCCTGAAAGTACCAAAGGAGCAGGAAGTGCCCAAGGCTGAGCAAGGGCGGCTGTAGGTCTCTGGGGCAACCAGGGAGAGAAGGTCTCTGACTTCCAGGGGAAGAAGCTTTAGCCCTGCCTCCTCAGATACCAGCTCTGGGTCTGAGGACAAGAGCAGACAGCATCACCACGTTAGAGACACTGATAGAGGGCCAGTTGAAAGAGCTGAAAAGGTCTGCAGAGAGAGGAGGAGGACCTCCTGGGAGGAAAGCCGGCTGTGCAGGAGTCCTGTGGTCCTTTAGAGCAGTGGCTCTCAACCTTCCTAATGCTTCCACCCTTAATCCAGCTCCTCATGTGGTGTTGGCCTCCATCCATGCAATTGTCATTGCTACTTCATAACTATAATTTTGCTACAGTTGGGAATCATAAGGTAAATACCTGTGTTTTCCAAAGGTCTTAGGTGACCCCTGTGAAAGGGTCATGCAACCTGAAGGGGTTTCGACTCAGCAAACTTCAGGTGTGTATCTTTTTTCTCTCTCTTGCTAGCCATGAAAACAGAAACATTATTAAAGGCGATTTGTGTGTGTGTGTGTGTGTGTGTGTCTTCTTATATACTTGTGTGTGTGTGTTTTCATTCTTGCTATTAGTGTGTACGCAAGATATGAATGGTGTGTTCACGGAGGTTGAGGTTATTATTCGTCCTCTGTTGACATGTTTATACTATCTGTATCATGTATGTCATCTACAGCAGTCTCTTCATCATCACTCAACGTGTATTTACTGCCAAGTATACTCCTTTGTACTTAATTTTATTGCCTAATTTTCTACCATTAAGTAAGTTTGCTTTTGTAAATAATAAAAAGCAACTGATGCTGTTAAATAATAGGTGTGCCCCTTCACTCCCTGGAGGGTGTGAACGACACCTGCCTTGCCTTGTCAGTTTTCACCCAGGGTTTGGAAGCGATTTCTGTTCTAGGGTAGATGCTTTTCAGAAGCCGGTCTGCAGCACAGCTGAGTTCCCACGCAAACATTTCATTCACAAGTTTACACGCACTGTGGTGGGTTATACCCAAACCACATTCTGGTTCTGTTTTGATCTGCAGAAGGAGGAAAAGCCTGTGGAGTTACAGGACACTTGAGTGTTCTCAGTCAAGCCCCAGTGGATTAGAAAGGCTTTTGCGAAAGTGAAAGTCCAGACTGGTGGTCCAGTCTGCTTCCAAAGTAGTGGGTTCTGTGCCCAGGAAGAGACATTGTCACTCCAGAGGAAATGGGTTTCCTTTATAGCCAGGTGGTACAACCCTCATGTGTGAGTGGCAGCCCCCGAAGTAGTCTTGGTTATACTTATCCCACAGACAGTGAGATATTTCATCTGCTCTCCCACCCTTTGCAAACACACTCTTCAATAGTCTGAAGGATTTATCAATGATCAGTTCATGACGATTTTATATAAATGTTCTCATCAAGGAAGCTTCCCCACTAGGTTGCCTTTGATTTAGAATAGCCAGGATTCAGCCTGCTAAGGCCCTAGAGCTAGAGGCAGAGTGGACATAACAAAGTTATAAATTCTCAAAGCCTGCCCCCAGTGATGTCCTTCCCCTAGCAATGCTCCATGTCCTCAAGGTTCCATGACTACCCCAAACAGCGCCACCTACTGGAGACAACACACTGCAATGTCTGAGCCCGTAAGGGCATTTCTCATCCAAACCTCCACACCCGCTTACATTTTCAGTCCAAGTTGAGTCTATGTCAGAAAAGGGAAATTCAACTGATTTTGTAACTTTTCAGCTGAAAAAATAATGAGAGGCTATAAACATGTAATAGAACTAAAGCACCATGTAATTTAGATTTGTGATGTTTTGTTGGCAAAAACTTTCATTTGCATAAAGCTTGGATAATGAAAGGCATCATTATGTAAGTGAATGTGGTACCCAGAATAAATGAACACTGTATTAAAAATGCTCTGTGCAAGAAGAGTTCAGTTAATTACTCCAGAGCATGCGTGGCACAGCCAAGTTCTCTGCTGTAAAACAGAAACATTTAATTTTATAATATTCTGTAGAGGTTTCATTCTCTTATCAAATTCCCCTTGTGTTTAGCCTTTTCGTCTTTGATGTTGGAGAGGTTATTTGACATTCTTGCTCTGCTGTACATGAGTTTCGCCTTTATTTTAAAGACTTTTTTGTGTATGACTATTTGCCTGCATGTAAACACTATATACATGCATGTACTGCATGTGTGTCTGGTATCTCCAGAGGCCAGAAGAGAATGCTGGATCCTGTGGAACTAGAGCTATTGAGCTGTGAGCCACCATGTGGGCGCTAGGAATTGAACCCAGGTCCTCTGCAAGAGCAGAAAGTGCTCTTAACTGCTGAGCCGTCTCTCCAGTCCAGAGATGTATTTTTAATTAGGTACGCGTTGGAGGGGGTGGGGGTAAGGTGCCCGTGAGTGCAACTCTCCACATAGGCCAGCACACAGGATCACATTCCCGGGAGGTGACGTTAGGCACCTTTGTGAGGTGGTCATGAGCCTCACAGTATGTGTCCTGAGAACTGGACCCAGCTTCTCTTCAAGGGCAACAGCTGTTCTTAACCTCTGAGCCATCCCCCAGCTCCGAAATAGTTTCTTACAGATGATATGTGCTTTGCCACCGTCACTCACCCCTGTACTTACTCTGCCTTGTTGATTCTGGCTGTTCACTGACAGGTTATAAGATTAGTCACATGTTTGAATTTTGGCAGACAAAAACAACGAAATGTGAGATATGAAAAGTTACTGGCCCGTGTTGGGTCACCCTTGTCTGAAAATATATGCCAGCCATGTCCTGCTGAGTAAGTGGAGGGTGAGAGTACTTCTCGGCTAATTTCTGACTTGGTTTCTCAGAGGCGATATTTCCACAGGAGTCTTGCAGATGCAGAGCCCCATGGCGTGGTCCGGACAGCCACGTGCTTTGTGTCCTTTCTGAAACACCATATGTGAGAGCTGCCTCGTCCTCACTGGAGTCCTGCTAACTAGGTGGCTTCATCATCTCCCCCACCTTAATTAGATGAGGCAGTGGAATGTGAAGAGACGAGGGGATTGGTATGATCTTATGTTTTCCCTGTAAAAGGGGCACATATTATCCTCTTGAAGTAGCCTTTCCATTGTCAGATTCACATTGAACCCACCATGCAAGTTAAACATATAGACACCCGTATGGCAGAATAAACATACACAGTTGTTTTTATGTAAATGATGGTGTTCGGGCTGGGGAGATGACTTGGAGGTTCAGAGCTCCAGCTGCTCTTCTCGAGGACCCCAGTTTGATTCCTGGTGCTCACATAATGGCTCAAAACCATTTGTAACTCCATTTCCAGGAGACTTGGTGCCCTCCCTTGACACCCCATGCAGTGCACATACACACATGCAGGGAAAATTCTCACGCATGTAAAATAAAATGAATATATCCTTTTTGAAAAAATGTTGGCATTCCCCAATTACAACACACCTCCTTTAATTGTATGCCTCAAAGGGAAGCAGTGTCTGTCTTCAAGGGTTACTCTGGCTTTATTTCACGTAGATACACAGGACAAGTATGACCGCTGCTCCAGGGACCACTGAAGACATCTGCAGGCACCACAGTGGGCAGGTTACAGCAGAGTAGGAGGATTGTGCTGGGCCTCAGACGTTATCTGATGACGTTTTTTAGCTTTTGTATTAGTGAAAGCGGAACATTCTGCTAAGAATACGTCTTAAAGGTTTTAATAGTTATAAGGATGTTAAGTCAGACACATGAGTGTCAGCATGAGGCTGAAAAAAAAAGATGGCTTTGAATCAGCAATATCCTAACTCCCCACAGTCATGATGAACAGTTCATAGAGGAGAGTTTTCTTTCTCTTCATTGGTTTTCAATCACCAAGTGGCCACATGGGGACCAGGGTCAATGGGAATAACCCTGGAGAGAGATAAAGGCTATAGAGAGGATGAAGGGGATGGATGGGGTCCTAGAGAAAGTGAGGGTGAGTCTCAGGTCAGTCAGCAGGACAGTGGGGTGTATCTTCCCCACAAGAAAAAACACTCACAGTATAACTGAAAACTCCCTGAATCTGGAGCCCAGCTGAGTGAGAAGCTGTCTGTCACAGTCAGAGCGCCTTCCTACCGGTCCCAGCATGGCCAACAACAGGCAGGCTCCCCTTCACAGAGATACAGCAGGACTTAAATAAAACAACATGCACAAGCAAGGACCTTGGCATGTGTAAGTGTGCTGTATGTGTGTGCTATATACACACACGTGTAGAAATAGGTAAAAGTACATGCTTGCGTGTGTACACAGGGGCCAGGAGAGGACATCAGGTGTCTCCTTCATTCACGCTCTACTTAATCCCCAGAGGCAGGATCTCTGCCTGAACTTGAAACTAGTTTCTTCTAGACTAGCAGCCAGCAAGCCCCAGTATTCCCTCCTGCCCCTGCCCTGCCCCTGCCCTGCCCCCTGCCCCTGCCCCTGCCCCTGCCCCTGCCCCTGCCCCTGCCCCCCCAACATCATTAGAGTCATATACACGAGGGACCACACCTGGCTAGTTTGCATGAGTGCTGAGAATTCAAACTCAGTTTCTCACTCATGTGCAGCAAATGACCTCACTTGCTGAGACATCTCTCCAGCCTCCTGCACAGAAATTTGTTGACCATATCTATAATTTAATTGTGTCACTTTTTTTTAATCCCAGATTACCACTAATGTTATATATAAAAAAAAATTCCAGGCTAGCTTGGCACTCAAAGAGATCCACCTGCCTCTGCCTCCAAGGGCTGGGAGTCAAGGCGTCCTTCCCACATGTCTTCATTTTGGAAGCAATCAATTCTTTGCTTAATGGATTTTGCCTTTTATAGTTTATTTTACAATGTTTTTAATGTCCCTAGGTCTTACAGCTGTTTCCCTTGAGTTTTCTTCTGATTTTATTTAGATACCATCATCCCATCTGGAGTTTAATTTTCTGAACCATGTGGGGCAAACATTTATCTTAGTTCTTACTGTTGACTAGCTGGTGGCTGTGGTACAATGTACAGGACAGCCAGTCTCGTGTAAGCTGGTTTGAAATGACATTCATCAGTTAGAAAGTCCTCACATGTGGAGAGGGGCTTCCTCAATGTGTCCTCAAAGTCCTCAAATGTAGAGAGTTCACTGTAGTCACACACTCAGTTTTGGCACTGGCAAGATTCCTTCCCAGGCCCTGCCCTGCCCCCACCACTCCTTCACTCAGCGTTGTCCTGAACACAAGCACTGATGTAGTTTTCACCCTTCTGGTGAAATTTAGACTCATCTTCTCAAATTTTACTTTAAAATGACAGTGGCATTTCAGTTGAGACCATGTTGAATTTACACATGTGTGGTTTGGCCCATAGTGAGGGGCACTATTAGGGAGTGTGGCATTGTTGGAAGAAATGTGTCAATACGGAGTTGGGCTTTGAGGTCTCATCTATGCTCAGGCCAAGCCCAGGGTGACAGTTCATTTTCTGTTGCCTGTGGATCAAGATGTAGGACTCTCTGCTCTTTCTCTAGCACTGTGTCTGCCCACAAGCCAACACTCTCCCCTCCACGATGCCAGTGCACTACAGCTATGAAACTGTGAGCCACCCCAAGGAAATGCTTTCCTTTGTAAGAGGTGCCATGATCATGGGTATCTTTTCAAAGGACTAGAAGTTGTAATTAAGACAGCATGTATTTGGGGGAGACTTTTTTGTTGTTAACCATCTCTTTTAATGTCTCGGTAAAATATCACATATTTGTTAAGTTTGTTTCAGGTTGTTTGGGGGCTGTATTACAATAGTAAATTAAATATTTTTATTATGTTTTTAAAATGCCCCGTTGCCTCTGTGCTGGTGGATGCTTGCTCACATCTCTGTTGGCTCCAATAAGTATTTTCATTTGGCTTTGCTGTGCACACTCCATGGATGGGGGCTGGCAGACTTCCTCCTACAGGATTCTGTAAGAGCTGTCTTCCACAGTGTGGGTATCTTTGTGTAGCTGGGCTGTCACTTCAATACCTTCTTGACAAAAGTGTGGCATGTAGAGCAGTTCTTTCATTATATTGATTTCTCTTTTGTAGGAAAATGTACAGGCACTGTTAGAAAGCTTCTATTTTATCTTTTAAAAATGTACCCTCTTAAACTAAAGACTCATTGTGTCAGCTTATGGGTTTTTAATATGTGGTTTTCTATTTGTGTAAATGCAAATACATATACATAGATGTACACATGACACATATGTGTGTATAACACACACATACATACATGCACACACACACACATGATTATACATGCAAACATACATGTATAACACACATGTATGTATGAATACATACATGCACACACACGAGGGTATAATACTTATCTATCATCTTGTTAATGACATAAAGTTTTCTTGTGAATTTGATCAGCACATTATTTTATCAATTCTTGGGGATTTTAAAAATAAAGTACTCAATTTTATAAAAGTAATGCATGTTCACGGTTTTTAAAAATCGAATAGAACAATAAAGCTTAAAAAGAAAAGCAGCCGTCTTTGGCCTCAGCCCTCTCTACCCCCTCAAGTCATGTTTCAAGAAATCAATTTCTTCCAGCGTCTCTGGCCGACCTTTTTTCTTCTTTGATTTGGAAGCAGCATGCTTAATTACAGTTTTAAAATTTCTAATGTATCTGTTGATTTTTTGTGGGAAAATGAAGACTGATCTCTGTTCTCTGGGCCGGCACAGCAGTCCTGCCTTCACACTGTGTTATGTTGACCGCCCTATCAGGTCTGTGTCTAGGCTGGTAGCGGCAGACACGTAGTTCACTAGGCAAACAGCCCATCAGACTGTCCCATCCTGCTCAACTTTTAGCTTTCTCTGGGTCTTACAGAGCCCCTCCATGTAGCACTGATTCCTGTTGGAGCCCCAGAAATTCCCTGGCAACTTCCACACCGTTTGGCCGGCTAGGGAATCAGGGATGTTGAGACAACATCCTAGAAGTATGGGCTTTTGATCAGCACCATCTGATAGATGGCTTTCGAGGCGACCTTGAAGCTCTTTGCCTGGAGTGTCCCTTTGCCAGAACCTAGCTGTCGCTACGTGTTCAGTTGCCAACAGTTCTTATTACCAAATATTCTCCTTTTATAGCACCCTCGTCTGTATACGATGGTTGCACAACTTCTAATTGGTCTTAATAATAAAAACTCAGAGTCAGATATCAGTGTTAATGCTGAAAGATCAGAGAAGCAGAGCAGCCAGCCACTAGTTCTCACCTCTACTGAATTCTCAGACCAAAGGGGCGATCCTGCCCTACGAATCCTCAGACTGAATGCTGTCTCTATGAATCCTCAGACTGAATGCTGTCTCTATGAATCCTCAGACTGAATGCTGTCTCTGTGAATCCTCAGACTGAATGCTGTCTCTATGAATCCTCAGACTGAATGCTGTCTCTGTGAATCCTCAGACTGAATGCCATGAGCCCCTGTCACTTCCTGCCTTACATTCCTCTATCCACCTAGCCGAATCACCCCTGTCTCCAGCTCCCTAGTGCTAGGATTAAAGGTGTGGCCACCACTGCCTGGCGTCTATAGCTAACTAGTGTGGCTAGCTCTGCACTCTGATCTTCAGGCAAGCTTTGTTTGTTACAGCACAAACAAAATAGCACTACATCTGATCACAATGAATATTTTTAAACAGACTAATAATAGACTTCAGAACATTTCTTTCTGTTCCTCTAATGATCTTGGTTCGTTTTTTTTCTGAGTTCCACGTTGTCCCTCAGTGGCCACTGACTAGCCTTGGCACTGTTCTTAGGACCTGATAAAGGTGGCCTTTGCTCTGGTTGAGAATGTGACACTCTCAGTTTCTTTTGGGTAGCTCCCAGGAGTCATTTCACGAAGCTGCATGCAGATCTTTGTTCTTGTGGTGGTAAAGGGAAATGTCGTCATTCCGTTAGGGCATGTAAGCCTGGCTATGCAGGTATTGTGTACATAGGATGTTGCCAGTTCCCTCAGGTGGAGCACACACCTGCCTGTACCTAATACCTCTTCGCCCATGCACAGAGATAACAGACAGCAAGGCTTAGTGTCTGACCCACTTGTGTGTCCCTAGCACCCACAGTGAGGCCAATGACCTTCCTGATGGTTCTAGACCCCCTTTCTGGTATCCTCTGCCTGTGGGCACAGGACACTGCCATGTTTTACACACGCTTTTTGCTTTGGTTTTCCTAAGGCTGGTTTTCTGTTTTCTGTGGGCAGGCAGCTCATACTCAGGAAGTTCTCCAGAAGTGTGACAACTTGAGTGGGCTTCCTCCAAAGTCTGGCAACTGTGGGGGGGATTTCTCAATACTCTGCTCCCCTTCTTGTTTTCAGTGTGCATGTGAATATTTTTTTCAAAACAATCTTTTCTCATTCCTGGAGATTTGCTGAAGGGAGGGAGAAAGGGAGCCTTTTTCTTTCTTGATCTTGCTCTGTTTGTAATCCTGTAACCAGTAACCTGTTAAGCGAGTAGTTTAATGTCCTCACTAATTGAAACTTGATGCCCATTTTGTGCAGTGCTTTAGATTATAATTCTCCCATTCTGTAGCTCAGGCTGGCCTGGAACTTACCATGTAGCCTGGGTCAGTGTCCAAATCATGGTATTCCTCCTGCTTCAGACCATCCAGTGTAGGGAGACACTGTAGCCCCGCCTCCTAGTAGCAGGGACAGGTGTGCCAGGACATGCCCGGGAGGGCAAGGTGAGGGGAAGTCTAAGGTGACGGGAAGGGTTTTTAAGGGACCGCGCACATGTGGAGACCCCTTCTTCCTTCTCTCTGGCCTGGCTGCCTTGCTGCCCCTGGCACGCTTTGGCTTGTGCTTGGCTGGTGTTTATCTGAATAAACAAACCTTAGCCTTATGGACTGTGGATCGATCTCGTCAATCCAGTGCTGGGATTCCAGGCTTGGGCCACCTCGGAAGCCACAGCAGACCTTTAAAGGTTAAGTGAGAATGAAGGGATTAGCTTTAAATGTTGAGACTGGATTTTGATGAGTTTATAGAAGGTCACAGGACCAACGAATGGACAAGTGGATCTAAATGTGTGATGCAAAGGCGTGCTGGAGCACGTAGAGGCTGGAGCACGTAGAGGCTGGAGCCCAGCGAGGGCGGAAACAGCTGTGGTGCCACTAACCTGTGATCTTAATATAATTTTATAACAAAAGGAGTAAAATTCAAAACCAACACTGTTAAACTGTCAATCACTAAATATTAACTACATCAGCTAGACAGCAAATGATAGAGTTGAATTGAATTATTTTTTAAAAAATACATTCTATATGGCTACTGTGTGTGTGTGTCTGTCTGTCTGTCTGTCCGTCTGTCTGTCTGTCTGTGAATGTGTCCCCATGTGCATGTGGAGGCCAGATGACAGCCTGTGGGAATTGCTTCTGTCCTTGCATCCTGTGAGTTCCGGGAATTGAACTGGGTTTGTTGGGCTTGGCCAGTGTCACCTTTCCCTGCTGAGCAGACTATAGTAAGTTCAAGATGGTGCTCATTTTCAAAGTTAAAACCCAAAGAGAGATGGCAGTCCCCTCCTAGAGCAATCAGCTTGGGGCGTCTGAGAGGTCATCCCTCTGGGCTTGAGAAGCAACCCTTCCTTTCTTGTCAGACGAAGAACCGTTATTGCCACAGGGCTTTGGATCTCTGTATTGGCATCGAGCCTCACATGCTTGTAAGCCTGATTCACCCCTGCTACCTGTGGCCGCATTCAGTCCATAGAGGATGCTGCCCTGCCCGCCCGCCCGCCGCCGCCCAAGACCAGACAACTGACCTAAGAAGTTCTGCACCAGTTCATGGCCCTCCTCTGCCTGCTTCTCGCTCTACCCCTCCCCTCTCCTCCTCTTTCCTCCCCCCCTTTTCATTTTGTCTTAACTTTTATTTACAGGAACATGCTGCTTTGTGTTACAATTCATGTTTTTTTCCTCCTCCATTTTTTATTTAAATTAGAAACAAGATTGTTTTACATGTCAATCCCAGTTCCCTCTCCCTTCCCTCCTCCCCTGCCCCCCACTAACACCCTACCTATCCCATACCAGTTCTGCTCCCCAGGGAAAGTGAGGTCTTCCATGGGGGGGGGGTGTCTTCAGAGTCTGTCATAGCCTTTGGGATAGGGCTTAGGCCCTCCCCCGTGTGTCTAGGCTGAGGGAGTATCCCTCTATGTGGAATGGGCTCCCAAAGTCCATTCCTATGCTAGGGATAAGTACTGATCTACTATAAGAAGCCCCATAAATTTCTGAGGTCTCCTAACTGACACCCATTCATGGGGTCTGGATCAGTCCCACACTGACTTCCCAGTGACCAGTCTGGGGGCCAAGAGCTCCCACTCGTTCAGGCCAGCTATTTCTGCGGGTTTCACCAGCCTGGTCTTGCTGCACCAGCAGTGTCTTATCTGGTCTCCCAGCTGCTAGCCTCTGACTTCCTCAGGGCATCTCCTCCACCTTTGGCAGCTGGACACTGTGTTACACACTGTAGGCAGTCAATGCGGCATGAGGGGCCCCTCACCCCGGGGTGACATTGAGACCGGCATGTGAGAGATACGGAAGGTGTTTTACAGCGTGCCTTATCTTCAGCCACTGTCTGGACCACACCCACCCTCCATGTTCCGGAGCAGCCAGCCTTCCTAATTCTGCAGCCCACTGTGCACGCCTGCCTATGACCCTGGAGTTTACTTCATGCTACTTTTCGCGGCTTGTTTCCCTAGCAAGACATCTTGAAGGTTTATCCATTCTCTAGCTCTTCCCGACCTTCCTCTCTCTTCTAAACCATTACTGGTTTATTTCTTCTCCTGCA
Source organism: Cricetulus griseus (assembly GCF_003668045.3). Taxonomy (NCBI): domain Eukaryota; kingdom Metazoa; phylum Chordata; class Mammalia; order Rodentia; family Cricetidae; genus Cricetulus; species Cricetulus griseus. The sequence continues at coordinate 6,767,132 of NC_048601.1, forward strand.
TTCTGTGGTACTTCGTAGATGTGGTGTTTGGGACGTTATGTTGTATCTGTTACACTTCTGGCTCTTGAACTGGACTTGGATTTCTTGAGTTACAACATGAGGCATTTTGATATGAGGGCTTGTGCCTAGTCTTATTGTAACGTGTTAGGCTGTGTTCAGTTATATGGCTGGGAAGCCTGCTCTTTACTGAAGGGAAACAGAGAAGGGCTGCATCTGGGGGAGAAGGAAGGTGGGGAGGTGCTGGGGGGAGGGGTAGGAGGGGGATTGTGGTCAGGATGTGATATATGAGAGAAAAAGAAATGAATTTGAAAAACTGGGGCATTAGCCTGAGAAGACATCTGGCTTGGGGAGTTAAGCAATGTAAGTATGATGATCCGAGTTTGAATTTCCAAAACCCACATGAAACTGGGAGCAGTAGCAGGCATCTGTGGTCCCAGAGCTCCCATAGTGAGATGAGGGACAGAGACAAGAGAATCTCTAGAACCTTTGGGGACAGCTAGGTTGGCTTACATGGTGGCAAACAACAAAACCAGAAACGCTGTCTCAAAATCAAGGTAGAAGGTGAGGACTGACACCTGAGGTTGCCCTTTGACCCCTACAATGTGCAATATGCCCAGGCACACGTATACATGTAAGATTAATTAAAGGTAAGTGAGGTTGCAAACAAGCCACTAATTGTATGTCTCTCATGTCTGCCACACAGGAGGTCTTCCATACATTTTAGTTGCATCCATTTGATTCCGAGGCTGTCTCCACAGGCAGCCCTGGATGAGCACAGATGAACAGAATTCTCCAGAAAGGGATATAGGCAGCTCGTTGCTTGGAGCTCCAACAGTAACAGGCCCCTGTTTCCCAGTGTAGTCTTATAGGTAGAGCATTGACCAACTGAAGACTTGTAGGACATGGGATTTTGATGGGGAGAGTTGTTTTACGAGTGATTCTTTTTAATCTTCAGATGAGGAAACCAGTTTAGTTTCTATCAGATCATGCATGTAGCTTTTGCCACCAGTACCAGTCCAGCCAGCAACCTTTACAAATTTGTGCATGTTAAATCATTTTACATTCTAGGCGAGAACAAGATACACAGTTGATGTAGAGAACAAGATACACAGTTGATGTTAGTCTAGAAGAGCTTCACTAAGGAGTGTTGATGACTCTGGGTGTCTGATGAGAAATTCCAATGAAGTGTTTTGTGTGTATGGGTTCTGTTTGATAACTTCAGAAGACACAGGTCATGGGTCTGTTTCTAAGGTTAATTGGGCCTTTTATTTCCTGTAGGTTTCAAAACCTGCTGTGGTCCAGAAAGATGTTTGTGGACAGCATGAAGATCTACAACCACAGCTATATCTACATGCCTGCTTTCTCTATGAAGACAGGAACCGAGCCCTCTCTCCGTGTATATTACACACTGAAAGATGTGGGTGCCAATCAAACAGTGCTTTTTGCTAACCCCAACTTTCTGCGGAGCATTGGAAAGTTCTGGAAGAGTAGGGGGATCCATGCCAAGCGCCTGTCTACAGGACTCTTTCTGGTGAGCGCAGCCTTGGGCCTTTGTGAGGAGGTGGCTATCTACGGCTTCTGGCCCTTCTCTGTGAATATGCACGAGGAGCCCATTAGTCACCACTACTACGACAATGTCTTGCCCTACTCAGGATTCCATGCAATGCCTGAGGAATTTCTCCAACTCTGGTACCTTCATAAAATTGGTGCACTGAGGATGCAGCTAGGTCCATGTGAGGAGCCATCACTCCAGCCCACTTCCTAGGGACCATAAAAGAAGAAAGAACTGGGTGGGATATTTTTGCTAGGTTTTCTATGTGACTTCCAAAAGGAACGGCCAAAGTGTGTCATGGATTGGCATGATAGGAGACAAACAGAAACCCAAGCAAAACTTTGCTTCTGATGTTGGCTTGGAGAACAATAAGAAATGAAATGTTCTGGGGGAAACATTTTTTATAGCATGTTGTGGATTTGCAATTGGAACAACACCAAGGAGATGATGCTGGCAGATCACTTGTCTGGGGTTCATATCTGGAAAATGCAACTCAAGGAGCAGATGAACTCTAATTGCTGAGGCTGAGGGGCTCATCGTGGAAGCATGTGGGAGATGCTGGGGTATTGCTGACTGTCAGTATGCACCAGCATCACAGTCATTTTAAAAGACCTGTCTTACTGAGGCTGTCGTTAGAACTGTAGGTTTTTAAAAATTACTATTTCTTTTTGCCCTGTTTAGGGCTGTGGATGGGTGATATGGTAGACTTACAAAATGCTTCCTGCTGATTTTTGTGAGTCGTTAAAAACAAGTCTATGTTGACTAGAGTCCCCTCCACTAGTACAGTTTTAACTAAGAATTTGCTTCTTGCCTCTTTGGTTAGGTCTACTTAGAATGAATCTCTGTTGAATTTAGACTGTGTTGATTCACAGTCTACATAACGTGAGATACTTCCTCTCCTCAGATGTTGAGAGAGAAACTCAATTTTAGGTCCCCATCACATCAACCCATTGGCTCTGTTGCTATTATTTTCACAAAATCACTATGCACACTATTTACTTGTAGCGTGACAAAAGTGTCTTCATTTAATGATAGGTGAAGTAGCTCCCAGAGAGTAAGAACTGGTCTCTGAGGCAGACAGACCAGAAGGCAGGGCTGCCCTTTTCTCTTTAACATGAATATTTCCTATCAAGGTACGTGTGTGTGTGTGTGTGTGTGTGTGTGTGTGTGTGTGTGTGTACATGTGAATATTTCCTTTCAAGACAATATGTGTATGTACACATGAATATAGACACATATACTCTGACACACTATACAAAGTCATCAAACATTATTCTCATGGAGCTGTCAGAACTGAGTGTGTGTGACCTGGTGTCTGTAACCAGTGTTGGAGAGCTACAGGGATACATCAGGGAATCCATTCCATGTTGACGTAAGTAGAGCTGGCATAGCAGTTGCTCTGTTTGCAAGCCAGCATGGAGTGCAAGGTTTACCCTCAAATACATAACGAATGAGAGCTGCTCTCATATTCATCCTGCCCCCACCCAAATCTCATGAATAGGCCTTGTGCTGAGCATGGTGACAAGAGACATGGCTCATGCAAGTGAGCAGGTAGGAACCACTAGTTGTGTATTTCCTTAGTGTCAGTTAGGGATGCTTGGGTGGCTTGATAGAGCAGCTTTGTCACAGCCGGGGAACTCTACTCGAAGGCCAAATGTGTTCATGGTAGATAAGGGGACACACAGAGACATGTTGCCTGGTCTTTGTGCTTTGAGATGTGTTGGGCTCCAATGAGATGAGAAGACTCGTGTTTATTGTCTCAAGTGTTGTAATGGTGTAGGTAAAGTTGACCCACAAGCTCTACTTCACCTTGAAGGTAGAAAGTACCTTGATCATGTCTATGAAAATAGGCCTTTAAAAAGAGGCTAACTTACAAGATATTGAAGTTATTGAAGAGTTGCACATTTGAGGGTAAGGAATTTCCAAATGTGATCAAATATCCAGGTTACTCTAGAAATTAGTTGTGCTGATGTTTATAGAATGAAGAGAATGAAGCTCACCACTGTGCTGGGCTGGCTTTGTGTTTCCACCTTGTGTGGCAGGCAGGCGGCACAGGATATCAGGAAGACAGAGTGAGCGGTGTTAGTCACGTCTGTGCAACCCTGAATTTAATCCCTGTTTTGAGCAACTGGCATTTAATAATTACCTAAGAAAGAATGTATTTTTACCAATAGACTTTACTAAAAGTGTAACAGGCCTAAGAAATCAACACACACAAAGATTAATTAAATGTGAGTTCAGATGAATGCATTAATTGGTCAACGTATAAATGAGAAACTCATAAAATTCACACATCACAGTACACTGAGAATGCTGTCTGGGAGTTTGAACTCTTGATAAACGGTCAACACTGCCAGACCTTCAATGATTGCCTTTCCCTCTCAGGCGCCACGAGCCAACACCTGAGAACATGTTTTCATTGTTATGACCAAGAATCCTAGCTGCTTGTAGTGGGGACCCACCATGGATGACGGTCCAGCAGCACCAGGTGGGCCACTTGCCACAGAGAATGACCCAGAGAAATGCTAGTAGTGTAAAAATTGAGAAACCCCAAGTCAGAACAAAAGAGAAGTGTGGCTGCTCATGCTATCAGCCCTTTGACACAGGTATATCGTTCCGGCCCGAACAGCATCGCTGCAATCTTTCGTTATTTAATGGAGACAATTCATAGGTGTGCCATACATGTAACTTTTTGTATTTGGTTAGATGATTGTAGCTAAGCAAGAGGTAGGTGTGTGTGTGTGTGTGTGTGTGTGTGTGTGTGTTTAACATTATTTTTAGTAAAATATGTGTTTCTATGTAGAAACCTCTCCAGAATTGCCCTGTAGAACATTCTGGAGTATTCTATTACCCTTAAGAGGTTGGGTTATATTTGGTTCTACTTAACTGAAATTAAGGCCTTCAGCTCTAGGCCTGGTCCATTATTTAATGTACTTGACCTTTAACTTTCAGACAGAAGGGATTTGGGTTATGATGGACACATTCAATAGAACGCATTAAATTAATTTCAGTGTGTCTGGCAACAGATGACAGCCCTCTCTGCCACCAATTAGAGCAATGCTTCAAGTGTGTGTGTGTGTGTGTGTGTCGTGCATGTGAGTATGCGTGTGAGGAGAGAGAGAGAGAGAGAGAGAGAGAGAGAGAGAGAGAGAGAGAGAGAGGAGAGAGGGAGGGAGAGGGAGAGGGAGACAGACAGATGTTCAGGCTGTGCCCTTTGTGCTTCTTTGCTGGGAAGCCAGTCATCTATAGTTTTAATTTCCATGTTTGAAAAATATCAACTTTGTGGAATTCTTTTGCTGGAAAATCCTTGTAGGGAGGGATATAATGAGAAAACCAGTCACCAGCGCATCAAGGGCTCTTCACCTTATGCTCTCCAGTACCTAAGCTTGCATTTGTTAATCTGGGGGCCCATGGCAGAGTCTGGTCGCTTTGACCCTGTTGCAGACCTGCGTATGATCATGAGGAGTAGAGTTCTATTCTCTGTGTCCTCGGATAAACCTTTGGAGACCCGGAAGCTAGGGAGATAGCAAATATCCCATAGTTCCTGTGCTGTGTCTTTGAAACATTGAGTCTATAAACTAAAAGTGAAGCCACAGGATTTAGTCTCAGCCTTATACAATTCCTGTTTTATAAGTGGGAGAGTCTTAAATGTATAGACAGCACACACACACACACACACACACACACACACACACACACACACACACACACACGAATAGTATCTGCCTTATTCTCAGCCTTAATGTGCCATTTAACATTGTCACATATGTCCCAGAGAGGAGTGATTGACACGTGTGAATGAATGGAAAGGTTGTTCGTACTTCCTAACCTTTCTCGTAGCAACAAGGAAGGGACATGCTTCTGATTCCTTGTTTGGGTTTTCTCTCTGTTGCTGACATTTGTAGTTTCTTCTTCCTTTAACACAGAGGAACAAACATATTGAAGTGAATTACAGTATTGTGAACACTTGAGTAACAGCCAAAGCCCTTGACATCACTTGTTAGGGCACAAAAGAAGAATTATATTTTATGGTTGCTCATCTGCCTATGACTGTCAGTCTCACTTCTATGTTAAAAGCCTTCCTGGTTTTGCTTTTCAGTTGAAGGTGTTGGGATTCAACACAAAGTTGTCCAAGAGTTTTATGGTGTAATATCCAAATATAGGGATCGAGTTTCGTCTTGCTTCTGTGTAATGAGAATCCCTCCAGGTAGCTGTCACTTCCAAATGTATGATTTATGCAATAATAGTAAACACCAAAACAGAAAACTGGATTCATGGAATTCTGGATTTCTCTTTACAGTAATAGAAAGAAAAAAATGCAATAGAGAAAAAGATGTAACCAAAATGAAAACTAAGTGATTCTTCCCCCACTGCAAAGGATCTATTGAGAAGGGGCTCCGCCTCAGAAGGCAGCTCAGCAGACAGGAAGGGATGGATCGTCGTCTTAGAATGCCGTTGCAAGAATGGAATGGCTTCAAGGTATTGGAGAGGAAATGTGTTTTCGTGTCATCATTGGGGTTAGGATGAACAGATGTTAGATGGGCCATGAGCATGGACCGTGAGGAAGGTGTGAAGCTGGTACCTGTTTTTTCACGTGGATCTTGGGAGTCTGCCCACTCCAGACGGTGCTCTCCTGGGTGCCTGAGTCTGGTGAAGCAAACACCTACATATCCCTCTGTCACCTGCCTTTTGATTCATACTCTCAAGGTGAGTTATAATTTATCTCTCCTGTCAAGATGAGGCAGCAGTAGCGGCAAATACCATCCTGATGTTGACCGGTGGACGTGGCCTCACACATTCACAAGAGTTACTGTCAGTTTCCTGTCTCCACAGTGATTCCCAAGACAGAGGATGGCAACCTAGATTCATTATCCTTCATGTTTTAGTTCAATCTCCCTCCCTCCCTCCCTCCCTCCCTCCCTCCCCTCCCTCCTTCCCTCCCTCCCTCCCTCAGTCCCTCCCTCCTAATGTTATCTATGCTCATGGAAAATAGGAAAGGAACTGATTTGGTAGTGTTGGGGAGTGGCAGAGGCTGCCTTAACTTTTCCTGGCTCGGCTCCCCACTTACATATTCCTGTCATGTGTTTGTGGCTTTGCAGATGTTTCCATGTCTGTCCAACTTGTACCTTTATTATCAGCAAGGACCCTTTTAAATGTAGCAAATGGGACTATTTTATAGAAATTCATGATAGTATGTAGGCCTTGGAGAAGTCTGATAATGGTGTGTAAATATCCTTTGCTCAGTTGTGGAATGTTTTTTCTAAGGTCTTTTAGGCGAAAACTAAAGGAAAATTGCTAGAGTTAAGAATGTTTTTCCAGAAAACTCCAGTATTCATGGAAGCAAGGAACCAACATATTGCTGTTTTCCATTCTGTCCAGCACAGACAGGCGTCTCTCTCCACAGTTAGGGTGACTGATGGCCATTGTGGTGCACGATGGAGACGCTGCATATGAGAAGGGGAGAGAAAATACACACAGCACACTATTCTAAAGCCTGCTTCATCTTTTTAAAAATTCTATAATATTACTAGACTTATAGGTACCATGCAGCATAGTTTGATCTGCATAATATTGTGGGAATATTTTTACCTTTAGCCTCTATCATTGCTCATTCTAGACTATTCCACATGTATGCAAGCTGTTTTATCAGTGTATAATTTCAGAGGTTGGGTAAGAGTAAAAATAGGAAATCTTAAATATCCTTTCTCATGTATTGTATACTGGTCCACAGATATAATAATTCTGGGAAAAATTTCTAGATCAGACTATAAAATTGAAATCACCTTTGAAGTGTTTAGAGAGTGGCTTCCTCCTATTAAAGCCAAATTTGATTGACAGGAAGTATGGGGCTAACCCAATGCTCTTCATTTCCTTTCTTTTTAAGAATTTCTTATAAAATGTAGCAGGTAAGAAAAAAAGGTTAATTGGTACTTTTTATGGTGTGACTTGAAAAAAAAATGGTGCCTGTCTGTTGTCTAAGATAAACAGTGGTGTGCCAGAGGAGAGTCACTGGGGAAATGTCTTTTCTTTGGTGTGTTCCTGAACTGTGGCTGGCAGTGAGAAAATTAACCGAGTCTCAGTTTCTCTACCTCCCTTCCTTGGAGAATATTTGGAAATGTACCCTGTGAATAAAATGGGTTTCTTTTCAATGCAGTTTGTCAAGTCCTCTTATTTCTTTGACGTATGTTCGTGATTTCCTTCTCAATTCTCCCTGTTCTTTGTCTCTACCTTGGCTGCCCTGTTTGACTCTTCCCAGGTGGGTGAAAGTCATGCTGCTTAGTAAGAGTTCTGTTTTAGAAGTACAGAATTATAGGGGTGGTGGGACGGCTCAGTGGGTAAGGGAGCCCACTGCCAACCTGGCGACCTGGGTTTGATCACAGGGGTCACACACATGCAGGTGCACATACACACAAAATTAATAAATGAGATGGATTGCAAAAGTTACAGGGAAAATACATACAGAATTATAGTTGGTGTGTCAAGGATACCACATATTGCTGGTGGATGGCTCAGTGGGCGGCACCAAGTCTGATGACTTTACTTTGGTTCTTGGAACCCTTGTAGTAGAAGGGAAGCTATCTTTTGACCCCCACATGTATGCCATGTGAATAAATATAAAATAAGTAAACAATACATAATTGTAAAATAAATGAATTAATGTAAGTTTTGAAGGTTTTTTTTTTTTTACGTGTTTTATGTATATGGTGTTTCGTCTGCATGTGTGTCTGTGTGTGCACCACACGGGTGCAATGCCTGAGGAGGGCAGAAGAGGGCATCGGATTTCCTGGAACTGGAGTTACGAGTGGTAGTGAGCCACCAAGTGGGTGCCGGAACTGAACTCTTGTCCTTTGCGAGAGCAGGCAGTGCTCTTAACCCCTGAGCCATTTATCCAGACTGAAAGAAAATAAGCAAACACTGCACAGTACATGTCAATATGACAGACTTTGAAGGTCCTTGGTGGAGGGCCTCACTATCCCTGGGGAGGAGCCGGGGGGGGGGGGGGGACATGGGAAGATGAGAGGGCGAGGGAATGGGGGATGGATGTAAATATGAGTAGTAATTAAAGAATTGAATAAAAAATAAAATAAAAATTATTATATGTAAATATATAAATTACATATGGAATATGAAATATTATATGCCAATGTATATATATATTATATAATATATATATATATATATATATGACTCATCCTAGGCAGAGGACAGACTGTGTCTCCTTTGCAAAGCAGAAAGGACATTACGCACCTGCATAGCACGACTAATACACAGAGCCTCTGTTTCCAGCGATACAATTGTCCGTCTTTGTAATGAGTCCACTTCAGTGTGTGTGTCTAAGATACTTTCACTAATTGCTAACATAGACAAGACAGTGAGACTCCTGCTCATTTCAAAGTGTGTGACTTTGAGAGGCCACGTATACCTTCTTGTCAGAATCATTTAGGTAATTGCTTCGTACTCCCCGTCCCTTGGGCTCTGTGTCCCCGTTCTGTCAGAGACTCTCAGAGGGAATGACATTGAGAAAGGTGCCTGTCTCCATCCTCTGTGATACACTTCTGGGAAACCGAGGGAGGCACTTGGTACAGATCTTATTAATTGCATGACTTCATTTCCACAGTGGCCTTTAGGCCACCACTCTTTCAGGAGGAGTCTATGAGTGAGTGAAGATGAGGCATGGTGTTTGCAGCTCCCTCATGCACTGGGAAGACCTGTTGTATAAACTTGTGTTACCCTAACTGTGTGAAGAAAACATATTTAGCTTTGGTAACCAACTATCATTAGGTCACACAATCTAAATTTTACGAAATCCAGCTGTTCTACTCTTCACAAGCCCAAAGGCAAATGTATGTTCAAGAATTTCCCCCAGGCCCGAAAGCAGTCAAAGGCTATGAGATGATAGGAGGAATTAAAGGGGGCTGATCAAAATCATTTCTAGTTCGTAGTGCGCAGTCTACGGGGCTTTTGTAAACATGCAAACCTTTTTGCTGTTTCCATTACTGAATGTTATTGTTATTGTTGTTGTTTGTTTGTGCCACAAGAGTCATGGTTTCTTGGCACAAACTGGGGATGGGAGAAAACCACCCTCAATATTGGGAACATGCTAATATTATTTATTTATTTATTTATTTATTTATTTATTTATTTATTCTTTTTGTTGTTGTTGTTGTTTTGAGACAGGGCTTCTCTGTGTAGCTTTGGAGAAGATTTTATTTTTATTACTTTTTATTTATGTGTAGTGTGTCTGCCATTTGTGCGTGAGTTGCTACTGGAGGCCAGATGTTCTCTGCAGCTGGAGTTGCAGGTGATTGTGTGCCACCCAACATGGGTGCTGGGAATCTAACTCAGGTCCTCTGGAAAAGCAGTGAAATCTCTTAACCACTGAGCCATCTCTCCAACCCTGTATACTGGGAACATTTTTATGATAAACAGTGAAATGAAAAGTTGAATTGGAAGACAACTAAGAGCTTGTGGTGTCAAATTAGATGTCAGTCAAGACTATTCTGACATTTGTATGTATGGAGAAGACAGACGGCCAAACCTGGCCAAGGGGATTCATTGAGGTGGAGTGGGGACTGTTGACATTAGCTCCTTGCCCGATGACTCTCTAGGGACTGACTCTATTCCAGGGTTAACCCTCACCTGAGCTTTTTCTGGCTGGGCACTAGATAGTCATGAGAAGCAGGCTACCCTTTGTCCCTATCCCTGATTCTAGGTATAACTTCTGTACCTGAGACCCAAACCATTTGTCCAGAAGCCCATAGAGAGAGTAGTGAGGTCATCACAGGACTCCCAGGCATCCTGGCCATGCTGTTCTGTCCGTAGCTTTTACAAAGCTGAAGGCTGAGATGATGACATCATTCTCTAGAGCAGTCTGGAGTTGTCCACAATGCTCTTCTCCATGGAGCACAATAGCCATGTAACTGAAGTAGATGTTTATTTGGAGTCTTCTTTTCTATCCTCATTGTTTTTTACTAATACCAATATCTATGAACTTACCAATGGTATTTACCATGGTATTGTTTCACACTGTATACACTGTTGCTGGGAAGAGACACCATGATCATGGCAACTCCTATATAGGAAAACTTAACTGGGTGGCTTACAGTTCAGTGGTTCATTCAGTCCAGAATCCTCACAGAGGGACATGACAGCATGCAGGCAGACATGGTGCTGGGAAGGTAGCCCAGAGTTCTTTCTACATTTGTGCAGGCAACAGGAAGTGAACTGATGCTGGGTGTGGTTTGAGCATATATGAGCCCTCAGAGCCTGCCTACACAGTGACTTACTTCCTCCCACAAGGCCACACATACTCCAACAAAGCTACATTCCTAATAGTACCACTCCTTATGAGTTTACCAGGGCCAATTACATTCAAACTACCACATTCCACTCCCAGGCCCCATAAGCTTATAATAATATCATAATTTAAAATGCATTTATTCCAACTTCAAAGTCACCATGGTCTATCACAGTCTCAACAATGTTTTAAAGTCCAAAGTTCAAAATCTCTACTGAGATTCATTCAATCTCTTAACTCTAATCCCTTATACAATCAAAATTAAAAAAAGATCACATGCTTCCAACATATAATGGCACAGGATATATGTAACTGTACTAAAATGTAGGGGAGCATAGTAAGGAAATACTGGACCAAAGCAAGACAGAAAACCAGCGGAGCTAACTCCAAACATGTATCTGCCTGTCTGATGTCAAAATGGTCGTCAGCTGTCTAACTCCTTTCAGCTTTGTTGACTGCAACACACTTCTTTCTCTTGGGCTGGTTCCAACCCCTGTTAACAGCTCTCCTTGGCTCTTGTGTCTCCAACATCTTGGGGTCTCCAAGGCAATCCAGGCTTCAATTTCACAGCTTCAGGAAATGGCTTCTCTAGGCCTTTATTCAGGGACACTCCTGACACATGCCTGGCCTCAGCAGTTTCCTTAATAGCTTCTGCAAATTCCATTGCTCCTTTCTTCTGTCCTTAATTACAGAACCATGTGACTGAAGTTGCCAAGTTCTGCTGCTTACTAGGGCTGGAAGATGTCTCTGCCCCCCTCCCCCCACACACACATGCGCTCAATTACATCTCCAACTTTCTGTTTTTAATGGTTTCCTTCACTGCCTAAGCTTGGCTGTCCTGAAACTGGATCTGTAGACCAGGTTGGCCTAAAACTCAGAGATCTGCCAGCCTCTGCATCCCAAGTGCTGGCATCAAAATGTGTGTACCACCACACCAGCTCTAAGATTCTCTTAAGTTCCTTTTCACAAGTTGGAAGCTTAGCTGGGTGAGATCTTGCCCTGGGATCAACACTCCCTTTACTCCATTTCTTAATCTGTTTATCTCCTTGAAGACAGGATTTAGCTCCATTCCACTTCCTGGTGCTCCTTTTCTCCTCAAATTGTACATTTTGTACTTTTCCTTGTGCAGCTCGCTCCATTTCATTACAAATCTGTATAAGAGTGACCTGTAATAACCACATGACAGAGTCTATACTAGGCTGTTTAGAGATTTCCTCTGCCAATGGAATTAATCCAAATCTCTTCACTTTAGTTTCAGGCAGACTTGTAGGACAAGGACAAAAATCAGACACTTTCTCCACCAAAATATCTCAAGAAAGATCTCTTGGAAACACACTGTATTTCTTCTAAAATTACATTCAAACTACAGCACTATCCTTCTGACCAAGGAACACACATCAAATTGAAGGAAATATTGCAGAGAGCTCACCACAATGGGATTAACTAGTGTTACTTTTTAACCATGTCATCTAGAAGATACATTCTCCATGGAGTGATGTTTTCTACAACTCTGTAAAATTAGTTCTGAGGGACAAAAACAAATTCTTATGTATTACAACAGTTAAGAAGAACTTTTGTTTTAAGATAGGTCTCATGTAGTCCAGGCTGTCCACAGACTCACTATGTAGCTGAGGGTGTCCTTGAACTTCTGATCCTCTGGCTTCCATGCCCAATTTACTGAGCACTGGCAATCAAACCCAGGACATTGTATATGTTAGCAAGTACTCTACCAACTGAGTTACACGTCCAGCTCAGGGGGGAATATTAAAAGTTTCCTTGGGAGTTGGTGTGGGGGAATAGCAAAAACAAATTGTTCTTGAACTGATAGCTGCTCCCTACTACAAAGTTGGTGTGAGTGGAGAGAGATGCACATTAGTAACCAAGTGAGAAATAATGCCTTGAGAGGCTGAAGGCCATCTGACAGGATGTGTGTGTGTTTATGGACAAGACCAACTTTCTTGACTAGATGTTTGGATTATATTCAGAATGGTTTTTAAAAGACAGAAGTAAGTGTGGCTCTACATGTTGTAGTTTTCTGTGTTATTACTTTTTATTAATTTAAAAAAATTTATTATCCACTTAGCAGTATATGGGCATCTAGTCTAGTTCCATTGCTCCAACATTGTGACTAGAGCAGCAATAAACACAGAAGGGCTGTTCACCCTCTGTTGTAAAGTGGGGGTCCTTAGGGTGTGTGTCCAGGAGTAATAGAACTAGATCCTATGATGGTTCTGTTATTAACACTCTGGGTAACCTTGATGGCTACACCATTTTCTACTCCACCGACAGTGGGTAAGTGTCTCTATTTCCCTAACCCTCCCCAGAATGCGTAGTCATTCGCTTTTTGACACTAGCATTCTAACTGGCCTAAGATGAAATGGCAAAGTATTATAATTTGCATTCCCCTGCTTGCTAAGGGTGAACATTTTTTGGAGTATTTATTAGGCATCTTTGTTTCTTTTCTTTTTGTTCTTTTTTTTAGTCCTAAAGATCATTTCATTGGGGTTGTTTGCTCTCTTGAGGTTTAACACGTAGCACTTTGTATTTGCATCTAGATGCCCCCTGTGTAACCACATGTTAAAGTTTGAATGCAGCCAGGTATGGCAGTTCACTTCTGTGACCCCAGCACTTCAGAGACAGAGGCAAGAGGATCAATCACTTGCTAGTCTACATCGTGCCCGGCCAGCCAGGACTATATAGCAAGACCTGTTTCAAGGTGAGTAAAAAATAACATAAGGGTGGGTGTTAAGTGGCAGATGAGCTTTCTGTTCAGATACATTGCTTTTCTGGGCCTAGCACACCCACCCCCAGGATGCTAGGGTCTTTGAGATGCTAGAGCTAGGACAACATTTTCTTTGCCTCTCCTGAGACTAACATTAGGACCTGGGAGGTTCTTGACCAGGGATTTTGCTTCAGAGCTCAAATCAATGTTCCAAGCTGAAGATCCCCTCAGCACTGGCCAGGGCTGGCAAGGTACCAATGCTTTTGGTGAACGTTCCCCTCCTGTTTAGCATTTAATGTACATGAACATGAATGAACTACAGCATAAATCAAACCATAATGCCAGAGGAAAAAGGATCCCGATGACTTGACATTTATAAACAAAGACAGTTTTGGAAGGAATCTCATTTTTAAAATACTGTGTTGTGGCTTTGGTTAGATTAAATGCAGAAAGATAATTTCTGGTCATCAGCAATTGGGCATATTTTCATAGTGATGTGCTGTTTTTTATAGTTGGTACTCATAACTGTGTTCTTTTAAATACCTTTACCATTGTCAATATGACTTTGAGGAATCCCTCTGTCTAGATTTTACCATTTCTCCAAACCTAATCACCTACCACTACAGAAAGAACTTTATATAGATTATCAAGAAGGCACTGACACTTGGACTGGGGGATGATGGTTCAGTCTGTGGTGACATATTATTTATGATTTATTAAAGCTCGACTGAGGATTCAGGAAGCAAAGTCAGTCAGCCACAAGCCATAGAAGCCAGGCACACACCTTTAATCCCGGCAGCCAGAAGCTAGGAAGTGGTGGTACACACCTTTAAGCCTAGAACTCAGGATTAAGAGGTAGATGGAGCTTGGTGAGTCCAAGGCCACCCAGATCTACAAACTATTGATCCAGTCCTAAAGAGAAACAGCTCACACAAAGATGATCTCAGCACCTGGATCACACGCCTTTAATCCCAGCATTAGGGAGGTGTATAAGACAGGAGCAAGGTCAGTATCAAGCATTCATTATCCACCCACATTGAGAATAGGAATGCCCCAGCCCTTTCAGAGGTGAGAGCTCTCTGGTAACTTGGCTGCTTTGTGAACCCCAATATCTGTCTCTGGGTTTTTTTATTCACGCTACATCAGTCAGTAAAGTCCTTGCCTTCCCGACACTCACGTGAAAACTTGGGGCACCATGCTCTGTTCCTGTAACCACTAGGGAGGGGGAGATGAGAATCCCTGGCCAGCCTAGCCTAATGGTGAGCTCCAAGATCAGTAGAAGACAGGTCTCAAAGGAGCTGGATGCTGTTCCTGAGGGTGACACATGAAGCTGTCATCTGACCTCCACACACAAGTGCACACATGTATGCTCACCTGCACACATACATGTACCCCCCCACACACACACATTTAAAAAGAAGGTACTGACAAATGGACACCCTGGCAGTCTTTCACCATGGTTGCACAGATTATACCATCTGTTGTTACTTGACAGTCGGACTGTCACAGCCTTCCCTACCTCTAGAGGCACTGTTGTCCTCAGGACAACTGTGTTTCTGAACAAATCTCTCTAGGAACACCCAGCCACATAGACTGTGCTGTCATCTTCCCTTCTTCTTGGGAATTGGTGACAACTTGATTGTTTCTCAGTGTAGTATGGAAATGTGTTCTGCAAAATGTAACAAATTTGAACTATGTCCTTTTACATGATCTTCCCGACTCCTTGTAAGGATAATGGCCCATGACCTTTTTACACACACACACACACACACACACACACACACACACACACACACACACACGTAAAATGGCCTAAAATTCAACAACAACCAAAAAATGATACAAACAAATGTCCAAAACTCAACTAATGTCCACCAGACAAGCCTGTAACCGAGTTTTTGTGCGTGTAGGGAATGACCATTATCCCACGCTAAAGTATAAGAAACGAGACAGCAATTGCAGGATGCAATTTGATCTCAGAAATGTCAAAACATGAAAAGAGTCTATTTTAGAATCAATAGGATGCTTTTATCCTCCATTACTGGGGGAAGTAAAAGCGTTTTGAGGAGGCTTCAGCACACAAGAGAGCGGCCATCAAGGAAATGAGCGTGCCTTCACCTGCTGCTCTCTCCCTCTCCCGTCAGTCTTAATGACAGGAGAGAAAAGATCTTGAAATAAAGGGTCCAGTCAGACATAGTTCCCTTGACAATCTGCTTAATTCACATTAACCTGGGCTTCCTTAGACAAAAGTCGGACACTAGGGGGCTCTAACACACAAGGTGTTAAATGAAAATATCGACTGCCCATTTGCTTTTTGTTTTTAAAACTCGTTTTTTTAGAACTACCTCTCTAGGGAATGTAAAGATGATTAGATTCTGATCCCGACCTTGGAGCTTCCGCACCAAGGTGGGGAAGCTCAGACATCAGTGCAAGTGACAATAAAGGAAGGCAGGAGGCGAGTTAGAAAAGGAGCGGAAAGGAAGTTGAAGAGGGCTGAACGTGGTGGTCTATGTGGCTAATTTCAGCACCCAGGACGCTGAGATAGGAGGACTGTGAGTTTGACACTAGCCTGTGCAAAAAAATGTGTGTGTGTGTGTGTGTGTGTGTGTGTGTGTGTGTGTGTGTGTACTCAAGATTCCTTCTGTAGCTCATCCTGTCAAGTTTCTTTCGCTTGGGGGGGAACTGAGGGCTGTGAACTCAGTATATATGAAAGTTGGCTTTCTCGGGTGAGCATCCCAGCCTGGAATGGCTGCAGAGAGCTGCCTGGCCTTCAGGATGCAACTGCACTGTTAAAACGTGTGTCGTTTACCTGACCAGTGGCAGCTGTCAGAACACTAGTTCCTCCATGTTTCCCAGCAAGACTTGAACATGTTGATCGTTTTAATTCTTGTCAATTAAGTTTAGCCATTTAATCTTGGCCAGTTAATGAAAAGTAGTCTTGTCATTGCCTGGTGTCCAATGTCTTAAACCATTACTTTTTATATTTTGCATATATATTCTATTTTTGAGGCAAGGTGTCTCATATACCAGGTTTTCCTCTAACTTGCTATGTAGCTAAGGATGACTGAATCTCTGATCCTCCTGCCTCCACTCACTGAATACTGAGATTACAGGCATGCACTCGCACACATGATTTCTGTAAGACAGAGGGGACTGGCCCCAGGGGTGTACTCTACCAACCAACCCTCTTTCTGCTTTTGTTTTTAACTGTCTCCCTGAACCAGAACTCTCTCTGCAAGCGCTGGAGCTTTCTGATGCAGCAGCCCCTTGTATGAGGCTCGTTCTAAGTTTTCTGAAAACAAAGTGGAAGAGTGTTTTCGGGGCTGGGCTTCCTGGCACCCAAAGGTATAATAGAAAGAATCCCAAGCAGAAACTCAACTTTGGAAAAATTTATTTCTGATCCCCTTTCCTGCCTGTGTTGTGTCCCTCTCCCCTTCCATGCTTCTCCTTCTGATTCCTTCTCCAGCTTGCTAACCTTATCTCTTCCAGGGGTCACACTAACTCCTTCTGATTCCGTCTACAGCTTACTAACGTTAATTCTTCTGGGGTCCTTATGATTCTGGGAGTTTACTGCTTACTACTGTAAACTGTTCCAGGGCGTTTTCTCCTGGGTTAAAAGTCAACATGGCACCTCTGCCTGGTACCGAAAAGGTGGGAGAAAGAAAAGGAAGTGCTCCCCTGAAGTTGACTCTTTCTGTGGACAGGCTTCACAGCATGTTTTCCATGTCTTGTTAGCTTTGCTCTTTGCACCTCATAGATGATTTCCTGAAGTCAGGACCTCACTGCAGCCATGCCCCTGTTAGAAAACTACAAGGACTTCCTAGGAAGGCTCACCAGCAGAGCAGCTGTGGTTTAGTCCAGGCGATCTGCTTAGCTTCTGCAGGTTTTAAACCGTCTCTTCCTTGTGGAGCCTGAATGCTCTCCTGGCCCTGTTTTATTCTTAGAGAGCACAGTGGGAGAGTTCATGTACTATTTGCTGGGCCTGGAATGTCCCCAAGTCCCTGTAATTAGTCGTCAGCATCGGCTGTCAACTTGACATACTTGGAAAGAGGGCACCTCACTGGTTAGAGGATTGAGAAATGGGAAAGATTGTCTTCCCAGAGGTCCTTGCGTTTTGGCCTTGCTGTCTGTCTGTAATGGAGTGGAGTCTGAGGGAAGCAGTAGACTCCCTCATTGTCCTTCCCCTTTCATAGATTTTCTTGAATAAAGTGTTTTGACTGCTGTCTACCATTAGGACAATTTCTAGACATTCTAAATGTTTGTTTATCCGCCTTATTTTTTAAAAGACTGGTCACTATCGGTTATTGCTTCCCAGTGAGTAGGTCCACCAGGCCCTGGCTCTGGAGACAAACCTCATTTATACTGTTAGTCCCTATTACTTCGTGAGTACAATACTGAACACTTTCCAAAGACATATTCAGATCTCGATGCATTTTTGTTGTTGAGTTGTTTGACTTTTTAAAAATATTGATCTTAATATCATTTTTAAGTCTCCCAATGATCACAGAGTTTAATATATGAGTTTCAATACTTTCTGGCAGTCTGCATCTTGCCTTTTATTCTCCTAATGATGACTTTGACCAACACAACTTCCTAACTTCATGGAGTCCAACTATAATGCTTTAACAGTTAGTACTTTTATCTTTCTTTTTGAAGCAATCTTTGTATTACTCAAGATTCTGAAGATATCCTGTTTTCTTCTAGGAGACTTTTATTCCAAAATTTAACTATCCATATATAGTATAAGGTGAGATTCATGTCACTTCCAAGAATGAGTACCATTCATTGAAAAAAAATTCCTCTGCTTACTCAAATTTTCCTTTGTTTTGAATTAAGTGACCATGTATGTTTGTGTCATTTTCTGGACTCATTCTTCTATTCCGTTGGTCCATATGTGTAATTCTGGGTTCAGCTTACAGCATCCTTACCTACTACTGCTTTGTAGCACCCCTTAGAATCTCTTAAGTCCTAAGAGTGTTTCCCCTTTAAGATTTCTTTGGCTATTCTAGGATCTCCTTGTGTCTACATAGTTGTTGCCAACTGATATTGGCTCATGAGCATATAGACAAGTGTGACTGGCTATTTGGATTTGGATTTAACTGTATTGACTTTATAAATCAAAAGGAGAATTCAGACATTGTAATAATCCTGAGTCATCTGCTCTGTGATGATTTATTTCTATTATTTCTAAGTAGTCACTGATGATCTCTGTAATGCTTGACTACATTCCTTGTACTTTGCTTTGAATACACTGTGTTAGACTAATACTTCAACATGATTTTTTCATATCATAATAAATAGTATTGTTTTCAAAATCCTTTCTCAAATTCTTTTTTTTTTCTTTTGACACAAGATCTCATGTTAGCCAGACTGGATTCTTTAACACAAATTAATAAAAGACACAGGAGACAGATATTGGGGTTCAAGCTGAAGATCAGAGAAGCAAAGCAGCTGTCCACTAGCTCTCACCTCTAGCTCAGGCTGAAAAGGCTGATCCATGCACAAGCTCTTCACCAAGTCTCAAACTGCTGCCTCAGTGTGGCTGGAGAGTGAATGCCTCTCTGAGACCTTGCTTCTGTCTTATATACTTCCCTAATATTGGGATTAAAGGTTTGAGCTAAAATTTTCTTTTAGACCAATTCACTCTTGTGTAGATGAGTGACTTTGGACTCACAGAGATCCATCTATCTCTTAATCGTGAGTCCTAGGATTAAAGGTGTGTGCTAGCATCTCCTAGCTTCTGGCTGCTGGGATTAAAGGTGTGTAACATCACTGCCTGATCTCTATAGCTTGAGGATGACTTTGCTTTTCTGAATGCTCAGTCAAGCTTTAATAAATAATAAATAATATATCACTACAGACTTTGAACTTGCTATGTAGCCAAGAATGACTAGAAAGATTGTATACTGAATAAGGTAACCCAGGCCCAGAAAGACAAGCATGGCATTTTCACTTTCATCTGTGGTTTCTAACTCCTAATCTTCAGATGTAAGTAAATAATCTGGAGTAACTATAGTAACCAGGAATAAAGGACCAGGATTTAGGACACAGGGGTAGCTCTGGAGAGTGGAATGGCAGGATACAGGTGATATGAAAAGGGAAATGGGAAAAACCAAGGAAGGTCTTTAGTTGGGGAGATGGAAGGGAGGACAGTACAGAAAAAGAGGGAGGAGGGATGAATTACACTAATGGGGCTTGAAAAAGACAGAGAATCCTAAAATTACATGTGATACCAATTGTAGATAAACGCATTATATATCCTAAATGAAGTTACATCATTTGAAATGACAATACTCTCCCCCAAAGAGCCATATATTATCTAGTAAAAACCCCAGTAGCAGGCATAAGAAACCTCCTTTAGCGTTGTTGATGAGGGTTGTCCAAGATACTCCCCAAAAGCTAGTGCTATTGCCCTCGGTTGTCTCCCTGAAGTTAAGGTAAGACCCTATTGCTGAAGACTCCATGGACTTTGAACATAGGACTCAGAAGATTTTAGTCGGAATTGACAGGAAAGCCTCCTCCCTAAGGACTAGCTTTCATAGAACTGGAAATTGATATACAAGTTGCCAAGGGAGGAGAGCGATCAATAGTCCTACCCAGCTGTAATGAGTGGGAACCATGACAATGACAAGCATGGCGAGATAGCCCTGAAGTTGCCACAACCATACTTATCTCTTGCTGATAACTAACAGTTGTCTAATTGAACTTAAAACCAATTCAACAGGAGGAAAATCTGCCCAGTACTGGAAATTTAGCTAGCTACTGGGGCTAGTGAGATCATGGTTCTTAAAGGGGAACCTCCACATACTATTTACTAGACTAGCATCATTTCTGGCTGCATTCTAAGTACTTGTCCTTGTATCCGCAGATGGGTGAACTCTCACCCCTCATCAAAGAGCTTCTGTTCACAGCAGATAAAGACCATCACAGAAAAACCGCAACTGGTCAAAATACATAGAACACGTGGCCTCGGGGTGCCCAGAACCTGCGAGTACATCTACCACACAGCTCCTGCACCCATGGTTCAGGGACCATCAAGAAAGAGAGTGCAGGAGATTGTAAGGTCCAGTAGACTACAAGTCTGCTGTGAGATTGTTCCTTCTAGCCATGACAGGGAAACTCTACCCTTGGAATCTCAACAGCATGGCTGCCTAAATACCAAGTGGTTATCCCTAGTGACATACACAGGCAGGCAGCACTGGGTGGTCTCAGCAGGTTGTTTTTATAGAGCTATTTCTTTATATGTGTATATAACAACAAAGGAGAGGAGGGTGTGAATTAGGGATGGAGAGTTGAGAGGGGTAGGAGGGGGAGGAGAAATGATGTAATTATGTTTTTGTTAGGTTAAAGTAAATATTTTAAAAGAGAGCCAATGGAGGGGGGAGGCAAAAATTAACTATTAAAAATTAATCCTAATAACAATTTTATTTTTTAAAAGGACCTTGAATTTCCAGTCCTCCAGCCCATACCTGCTGGGTGTGGGGACTATAGGCCCACACCACCCTACATTGTTTATTTGTTGCTAAGCATCCATCGCAGGGCTTCACTCACTCTAGGCAATGGCACCAACTGAGTTCGAGCCCCACCGTGGGGCTCTGCTTTCTCTTAGAACATAGGTGTCTGGTTCATTTCGTGTGCTGACCTCACGACCCAGCAGCTTCTCTCAGCTCGCATGTTTATCCTATTAGTAAAGTCTTTGTTATTGCCTGCATGCGTGATCTTTCATCTCTGTTACTGCCACAGGCATCTCTTCTTCAAATATTTCCCCCACAGTTTATCTCTGTTTTTGATGCTCAGTTAAAAGTTTCTTCATTTCTTCATTAATGTATAGTGTTCCTTCGATTGCTAGACAAGCCAAATTTTCAACTGTGGTTCACTGAAATATTTGGGCATTTCATTACTATCTCTAATTGAATCTGGGATTCTGGAATATTATTGACAAAGACTAAAAGTGACTGCAACAAGAATTAACTTCCTTCTCTCTACGGCCTCCTGTTTGCAAATATCCTCCAGGGATCTCTTCTTACTGTGGGCATTCTGACACTATATCTCTTCTAAACTGTAGCTCATAAAGATTTGTGGCAAGAGTATCTGCCAATTCCTGGAAATATTTTGATTTCCTATGTCTCTGTCCCCTTCCCCACAAACTGTAAACACTGGCTGCTTCCTATACCGTGTTAATAAGCAGAAATCCAATTTTCCTAAGTATTTCTTCAGTGATATAATTCATTATAGTGGCGAAAAGGCTTTACCTATTGAGGCCAAAGGATTTAATTTGTGATACTATCTTAACATGGTGATAGTGTTTTATGAAAATGAACCTGAACTGGGTGGAAGGAAATATTTTGTAACCCGTGTTATCAGAAAAATTCAGAGATAACACCATTTTTATAATAGGCATTGGCTCACTTACGGTTTAAAAATTATTCTTGTGAAGAATTGCAAAAGGTATATATAGACACAAGGAATGTCAGCTTAGAGATACCAAGATACTCTGCCCTTCTGCTGGGGTTGTGACCGAAGGCCAGGATTGCCTGTGGCTTGACTACGCAGCTTCTAATAGATTAGGAGAAGATGTCATCCCTGAGTCAGGCAAGCCTCCTCCACAGGCACAAGGGCACCCTCTTCTCCGCCATGTCTTCCAAAGAACTCCTCGATTCCTTGGATTCTTTTGATGCAAGAGAAGATGACATATTTCTCGTTTCCTACCCAAAATCTGGTGAGTTTTTTCTAAAGTGTACTTACTGTAAGATGCAAAAGTGCAGTAAAACAAATAGAACAATTGTTTCTATAGCATCTTTATTTATCAGAAGTTTTATTCCAAAGTGGGGGGACATGTTGTTTAGGAATTTAAATTTTTTTAATTTAAAAAATTCAGCTAAAATCATTGAAGCTCTGCAGAGCTTCCCTTTTCATTCAATTTATGAAGATACGTAAGTGTTGATATATCTTATGTAATACGAAAAATAGCTTATACAAATTCCCATCGTGTCTTTGGCCAGTCGTTGTGATGACTAAACAGCCTTTGTTCAGTTTACACTCAGTGGTCCATAGCCTTTTTAATCTGCTCTAGAAGAGCAGTGCTTTCCTTACTAAAAATTTTACTTCAGAATCGCTCCCTACATAGTTGTACACACATGGGCACTAGCTACTATAAGGAATCGGTTCTATGCTAACTTTGTTTTGTTATGTGATGTCCAGTTGCCTGCTACTATTTCCAGAATAATGGTCACATGGAGATGTTGGCTACAGGGTAACCAGTTCAACAGCTAGCCGCCACACAGCCTTTGAGTTGTGCACTGTACTCATTAGTTAAACCAAGAGGTCATCACTGTGGGAAAAATCAAAGTGCACATGGATCAGAGGTTTTTTTGAAAACACACACACACACACACACACACACACACACACCCCTCTTAACTCCAGTTCGGGGATTCTGATGGCCTCTTCTGCCCGTGCAGACACCAGATACACATGCATACCTGCAGGTAAAGCACTCACACTTGTAAAATAAATAAATCTAAAAAACAAAAGAAGCAAACAAAAAACAAAAAACAAAACCTTTGTAAAGTACACTTAACATAAAACCTGTAAAGCAAATCAGAATGCTATTTAGACTCTGAATATTTACTCAGCTGTAAAGCTGTGGCTATTGCACCTCACAGAAAGCACAATGAAATAGTGGACACTAGCATTAGCCCAGTTTAGTGTCCTTAGGGAAGCAGTCTTCACCACTCCCTCCTGCTAGCTTTCATTTTTCTGCTGCAAAATTGAAACATGGCATCATTTGCTTCACTGAAGTGTCGAGTTGTTTTCTTGGCTGGGCACATGGGTGTGGGAAGTCCCGTGGAAGAGCACTTTCGTAGCCCCAATGAGGTACTGAGCTCAACCCCCTGCATCAGAAACAAACACACAAACATTGGACCAACGAGACTGCTCTATGGGTAAAACCCTTGTACAAACCTGGCAGTCTGAATTTGATCCAGAGAACACAGATAAAGGAGGAAGACAGAACCAACTCTAAGAAGTTGTCTTCAGACCTTCGTGTGCATTCTGTGACATTCGCTCCCCTACATCATTAGAAATTACAATAATAACAAATACAGTTTAAAACAATGCCATCACCATCCCCTCAAAAAAACCAAAACCAAAACACAGCCCATGTTGTTCTTTCCAGATTCTAGGGTGGCAGCCTTTTAGCTCTCTGAGTGTAACAGACATTTATGATTTCATACTTGGTTTGCATAACTACTATTGTATGCACACAGAGAGCTCTGTGTCTGTCTTGAAGGGGTAAATGGGGAGGTGAACACGTGGGGAGATAGAAAAGGGAGACTTGTGTCTGTGGGGGATTGTTGGGAAGGCGGAAGTTAGTCTATAATATAAAGGAGAAGGCTCTTGGCTTCATGGGACTCTGGGAATTACACTAAAAAACATGTATGTGAGTTGGTGATTTGAAGGTTCTAGAAATGAGTAATAAATTATTTTATACCAAGGAATCAGCAAGCACCCCTTTCACTCTTGTAACAGGATTCTACTCAAAACAAGTTAGCGTCTCATCAGGCTGCAGGGGCGTCATAGTCACGACCGCTGATTACAGTCACGTTTGCCTGGCTCTCACAATGTGCTCATGCTCTACACTCGTTTCCTCAGCTGTGCCATTTCATTAAAGCTGCATTTCATCTTCTGTTTGTGCGAAGGAACCCACTGGGTGGCGGAAGTCATTGAGAACATCCCCGGTGCTGGAATCACTCTCACATACCCTATTGAATGGGGAGACATTTCTAAGTTAGAGGAGCTGAAAACAGTGGCTAAGCGAAGGGTTATCCCCACACACCTGAGCTATGAAATGACTCCTGTGTCTGTGAAACAGAAGAAATGTAAGGTAAGCCCTGAACTCAGTGTGCGGCCTTGGGAATGATGAACTATTTCTTCCCTCTAAAGATTCCTTTTCTTTTTATTTTATGTGTATGTGTGAGTGCCTTCAGTGTGTGTGTGTGTGTGTGTGTGTGTGTGTGTGTGTGTGTGAGTGCCTTCAGTGTGTGTGTGTGTGTGTGTGTGTGTGTGTGTGTGTGTGTGTGTGTGTGTGTGTGCCTTCAGGTGTGTGTGTGTGTGTGTGTGTGTGTGCCTTCAGGTGTGTGTGTGTGTGTGTGTGTGTGTGTGTGTCTACATGCAGTGGCTTTGGAGTCCCAAAGAGAGCATCGGATCTCCTAGAACTGGAGTCACAGACAGTTGTGAGCCACCATGCAGGTGCTAGGAACTGAGCCCAGATTCTCTGTAAGAGCAGCCAGGGCTCTAACCACTGAGCAATCCCTCCAGCTCCAGGTTCTTGGATTCTTGCCATGTCATGGGGCTTGATGGCCTCAAAGCAAGTCCCACTTATATTTATTTTATTTTTTCTAGGAAAAATTATTATAATAATAAATGCTAAAGGATTATTTTCTCAAGACATTATTATTAATTCATAGGTTATTATTTTTAAAGCCAACTATAATTTAAAAGATCATTTTCCATCTCCATGATTTTCTTTTTCCCATTTATATTTTCATGGGGGGATTTTTTTTTTTTTGTATGATAAAGGGATGAAGACACCATGCTCATAGGTCACATATAACAAATATTTTCAGTTTGGTTAAAACATATCTACACAGGAAAAAAAAAAACACTAGATGCAAATAGCTCAACAAATAAAGTGAATTTCTAGTGTACAGCATTCAGCATTAGCATTCAGTTTAATCTTTTAACAAATTTCTGCATAAGGAACAGTTAGATAAGAAATAAACTGCAAGAATAATAATGTCTGGAAATCAGAGACGAGACACGAAGCCTCCTCCAACCATGCCAGCCATTTTCTAACCACACAAACAAAAACAAGGCTCCTGTGGCACATGAAGGCACAGGGAAGAGTCTCCTATGACTGTCATTCTGTGACCACCGCCCTGTGTGCCCCACTCCTACACAAACAAAGGTAAACAACCAGCAGGAGCAGAGCCGAAGGGCTTTGCCCTCTGTCTGTCTGTCAGGATAGGGAAGCTTAACTCAATTACATTTTTGAAACTCAATGAACCGTTTTCCTTTCTAACAGGCCGTTCCTGAGACAGAGAGAGGGGGAGGGATGCAAAGAGAGAAAGGCAGTCAGATGCTCTCCTCTTCCATGCCTGGATTAAATGCAAAACCCAGAGAGGGAGGGGGGAGACATGGGAAACAGAGGGGAGGAAGGAGGGGGATGAGGAGAGGGAGGGGCGAGATACACACACACACACACACACACACACACACACACACACACACACACACGGGGGGGGGGCAGGGGGAGGGACAGAGGAAGAATTAAATCCAGCAACTAATGTCATTCTTAAAGCAATCACCACCAGCCAGGAGGTTGTGTGTCTGTCACACACATGACACATGTGGGTCACAGGCCACTTAAGAGCCCAAAGCTCAGACAGGTGCTTCTTAACCTCCACAGTGATGGTTCAGCCTTAAGGCACAGCCCTTCCTAAAGGCCCTCATGCGAACCAAGCTTCTTCCCTCAGGTCTGCTCTCCAGAAGATAGAATAATAAAGTGACTCAGCAAATACTCTCTTATCGAAGTCAGCGCATGTCCCCTGGCTGTCCACTGACGCACAAGGTGAACATCTTGTTCCTATCAGCAGAGGTAATGCTGCATATAACTGGAATATGGGCCTCCTGAATGGGCTTGTAGATTAGTCCCGAAGGCCCGAGAGTCAGCCAAGCTTCCCCAGCCCAAGCGGGGCCGGCTCTTCCCCCTAAATGTCCCCTGAAACATTTCACTTTCACTCCATTTCTGTTGTTTTTATTTTATTTTATGTGTATCGGTGTTTTGCTTGCATGCATGTCTGTGCACCACTTGTGAAGCTGGTGTGTGTGGTAGGAGGGCAGAAGGGGGCGTTGGGGAGGTACAGACAGCTGTATTCTTTTCTTCTTGATCTGGTTTTCCCCCTTCCCTTTGTGCTAGGTAAATCCCTGGCATGGAATTTATATTGTGTAACTCATTTATATTGCTTAATAATGATTTTATTTTTAGTGTGTGTGTGTGTGTGTGTGTGTGTGTGTGTGTGTGTGTGTACACACACACTCGTGTGAGTACAGGGGTCCATGGACGCCTATGACATTGATCCCTCTGGATCTGGGATGACAGGTGGTTGTGAGCTGCACAGTATGGGTGCTGGGAGCTGAACCCGGGTCATCGGGAAGAACAGGCAAGGGCTCTTAATCACTAAGGTATCTCTCCAGCCCATCATGACACTTTAGTTACTGTCCCCTTGCTTGCCTCTCCCAGAGTACTACACTGCCTTTCCTTTATAGTCCCTAACTTCCTCCAGTGATTCTCCAGGTTTCTTGGCTGACTCTGATGTCTACAATAGTGGATTTCATTACGTTCCTGAGTAGATGACACAGACATACCTTTAACACTGGAGTGGCTTCTCCGGAAGCTCGATACTCTGCCCAAACGACTACTTCTATTGATCAGTACAGGCTTAAACCTTTGCTACTTTATCCCATCTTGTCCATGCAATGGAGTTTTAGAAGTGAGTTCACCAAGCCTTGGAGTTCTGTGGTTCTGCTCTGGAAACCTGGCACAGTAAGAGGAGGCCCAAGGCCTATCAGATTGCTCGGTGTCATTTTTGCTAGAGAGGATTGTGGGTGTGGCTGGGTAAACGTGGCTCTTCATTCCTGAACACATTGACCTTTACACATCTCTCCATTTATGAGGAGCCAGGCACTATCCATGTGGCCCATACAACATCTGGACTATGAACACGCTACTAAAAGATAACAATGTATTAAAAGTGACTCAACAAATTCTGTCTTATCTAGGTAAATTGTGTCTGTCCCAGTTGCCAATGAAAAACACAAGAACATCTCGTTCTTAACTTGTATGATGTTGACTGCAATCAGAAGTGCTCCATTATCCAGCTTCCGTTGCTTTCAGTGGGAGCTTCTCCCCTGTTCCTTTGTAGTACTGTCTTAGAACTCCTACCATGCTCCATTGTCAAGAGCACATTTAATTGTCTCTTCCCTCAGCCTACTATACGCTGAGAGAGAGCTCGAATCATTTCCAGCTTGCTCGTTGTTGCATTCCTTGGGACTGGGTCACTGCATATCACCTGGTCCACAGCACACGCGGAACACACGTTGCTTCAGTGAATTGTGGTTGCTGTTTTCCTAGACACTGGAAGTGAATCTCAGATGCTCTGCTGTGCAAGGAAGTAAATTGTCAAAAACAATAGTTATTCCTATTTAAAAAAAATAGAGTTCGTGAAAAGTCTTGCTGCATGCAAATGTTTTCTAACATATAGATGAGCAAAAAGTAGTTTTGCCTGGCAATCAATACGGACTTTCCCATGCCTGGCCCTAGCAAACAGGACCACACTTAGCAAACTGATTCAGAAAGATGTCCACTGGGCTGTGAGCAGCATTGTCTGCTGGGGGCTGGTTAGAGACCCAGAAAGCCCAGCCACCTCTGCGACCTCTGGGATCAAAGTCTGCTTGTCACATTCATCATGGGTGATTCTTATTGTGCACACTAGACCCAGAGACAGAAACCTAATAGTCTTGTCATCAGCTACGGCTATTAAAAAAATAAGAAGGTAGAATTTGTATAGGTGAGTTTTAGCTCCAACTTTCTTTTGAGAAACACGTTGTGTTGTGGTTATTTTCATCCTAGAACACATTGTTTGCGTGTTTCAACAGATTGTGTACATCGTCAGGGATCCGAAGGATACAGCGGTGTCTCTGTTCCACTACTACAGAGACAACCCCAACCTCCCATCCCCTGACACGTGGCCTTCGTTTTTAGAGCTGTTCCTCAAAGGAGAAGGTAGCTACAACATTTTTTAAACATCATTTAAAAAAATTGTGTTTATTTACTTGTGTGTGTTCATGCATGCGTGTGTGTGTGTGTGTGTGTGTGTGTGTGTGCGTGTGTGTGTGCGCGCGCGTGCGTGTTTGCGTGTGTGTGCACATGCCTATGAGAATTCCAGAATACTTGTGAGTGTGTACGCATGCACACTGGTTTGCAGAGTTCTGAGGAGAATGCGAGGTGTCTGGCTACTCAATCCCTACCTTTTCCCCTTGAGGCAGGTTCTGTCACTGAACTCGGAGCTGGGCTGTCTGGTAGGGATTATAGACATCCTCCAGTGTCCACCCCAGCTGTGCTGACATCACAGACTTGCACTTGCGCACACTCAGCTCTCTTGTAACTTGGATGCTGGGATTTGAACTCAGATCCTGGATTTGTGCTGTAAGTGTTTGTATCTACTGAGCCATCTCCCAACTCTGACAATCATCTTTAAAAAATCATTATATACACTGATCTTTCTCACTCAAAATGAAATCGAGCTCCAGACCTTTGGTGGGTCGTGAGTGGAGGCTTCTGCATGTGCACTGAAGAGAGCATCCTTGTTTCTTCTAAGCAAATTCTTAATTACTTCACAGTCATTTTTATACCTCTGGGGATGAGCATGTTTACAAGTGAGTTATAATATCTTCAAAGTAGAGATTAATTCTTTATAAGAATTTATTTTTTTCATGTACCACTAGTTTTTTCCTGTGAAGTAGTTGTGCACTGAGTAGCGGGGAGTTAGGAACCCTGGAAACTATCATGAACAAAGGAAATACATGTGTGCACACACACGCTCCCTGGGAAATGAGTACACAGATCCTGAGCAAATTGATTTCATGAATTGACAAAGCCTCCCAGGGCACATTGGTTCTGCCACCCTGTGCCATCATTTAGTTCATCCCCCCACCCGACTCAGTGGTGTGGGGGCACCTTAAAAAGTCTTAATACTTAAACATTAAATATAGTACATCAAGATATTAGGAGACATGAGTTTAAAATGATGAAGGCTTGGAGGACTCAATCTCTTTGCGGGGGGTGGGGGTTCCTGCAAGCCTTTTCTAGTTATACACTTAATGAGCAACTTTTACTTAAAGAATAAAGGGCAGAGAATTGGCAGTCTAAAAATCTGGAATATCTGCCTTTCTGCTAATTCCCCACCCCCACCCCATCCTGGGTTACTTAACCTAGGTTAAGGAATTTATTTACATATTACTTTCTTGAGTTTTTAATAAAATTAGTGTTTGAGATTTTCATACCTGTAAACAATGTGGTTAGGTCAAATCCAGGCCCCGTTTCTCCCCCTTTTCTTCCCATTATCTCTCCCCACCTTCCCTTCCCAATCTTATTTACTCTTCTTTTAACCCACTGGGCCCTACCTGTGCAATACTGCCAGCACTAAGTGAACACCGTAGGTCTTTGATCTGACAAGTTTGCTGGCAGATCATTCATCTTTTACTAGTTGGTTTCAGCGAGGCCACAGCCCCTGTAGTCTTACCCTGAGATCTGCCTGTGACCCCTGCTGGAGGCACAGAGGACTATACTAGACACATGCCATTTCAACTCGTTCTTCAGATATAGTTTTCTCCTCAATGAATGGCACACATTTAGCAGACAAGTACTTTACATGATTCAAACAGGCACCTCATCTTTGTGTCACCCCCACAACCTCCCAAGAACAATGAAGGCTATGACATCCTAATGCTGGCCCCAGGCTCATAAACCCCACGAAGTCACACACCTTTTAACTCTTATCATTCACTGGGTTCTTCCCATGTGACAGAGATGCCTAGCTAAGTGCTAGGCAAATATTGTCTCATTTCACCCTAACCAGAACCTGGTGTGGTAGACGCTATTATCATCATTTTACAACTCCCAGGAGTGACAGACCCGGCAGGCTAAAGAACTCACATACAGAGACAAGAGCCACGATTTAATGTTTATTCCAAAATCTTTCTCCCTACCCTGGTGCCATGGTGTGTACAGCCTAAAAACCCACCTGATTGTGATCATCCTCTAAATATTTAAGGATGGTTAGTTAGCCTCTCTCTGCCTCCAGTCCATCTTTGGAAGAAGCGGAGTCTAAACACACAATTCCTTTTCCAGGACAGACCCCGAGTCTGCTTTTTCTCAAGACAGGAAATGGTATTTTTTTTTTTGTTCCCATCTTGCACATCATAGCTCCCTCTCCTCTCTGCGTCCTGTGTCCCAACCTGCTCAAGTCCTTATCATGACCCAGCACCCGGAGGGGACACACCTAGGTGTTACACCCGTGACCTGTAAGGGGTGTTTGAAGGGCTCTGAAGAGCGCCACCTGCTTTGCTGTACATGGGATAGAAGAAAGAATGAGTGACTGAAGTGGGAGACATGGCATCCGGGTCTTGTCTGCACTTCTTTTGTGTGGCTTTGGACAAGTTCCAAAGCTTCTTAGATATCTATCCTTCACTTCCAAAACAAGACTGACAAAATGGCGCACCTTACAGGACTTTGCAGAGTTTCAAGTTAGTTAACGGCTGCAATCCACGGCCGAAGTCCACTCAGCTAGTCTACTAGACACAGGAGACTTTCAAGTAGTTTCACACCAGGCAGATGTGTATCCAAGGATGTTATTTCATAAGGAAGGTGCTATAATATCCTGGGCTGGTCTTCACGTGTATACTCAGCTCCTAGTTACATAAAAAAAAAAAAAAAACAATAGAGTAGAGTGATGCAGATAGACATTTTTGGAATCATCTAATTTGCCTTCTGGGTAGTAGCTTGTCGAGTTAAACAATAACTGTAGTATGCTCTGGTGATATCAGGTCACATTAATAGCTCAATCAAACTAATACCTTAATGTTGAGCATGGTTTTTCTACCTCTCGCTCCCTCTCAAACCCTGGGTTAGGGTTGTGTGCTTTCAGGGTCCTCCATTGCAGAAAGTATTGCTTTATAGTACAATGCTGTATTTTCAGAGTGATTTGTAGAAACTAGAACCTAAGACATGCATTATAATTGGTGCTGGGCAGAAGGCAGAAACAGCTGGTGCAGAGAATAGAGCAGTAAGGTAATGCATGTAGGTGGGTGGGAAGCCTTGGAGCCACAGGTTGGAAGCCCATGTCCCGAGTCTAAATACCGAGTGGCATAAAGTCCTCTCGCAGCAACTGGAGAGAGAGAAGATGAAGTGGTTTGCTTCAATGCTGTGTGGCTCTTTCTTCTTCTTTAGTCTACTGAAATAAGCATTAAGGTAGCAGGGGAACATTGCCAAGGAGACAGTTGAGTGAGCCAATGAGGAGAAGAAATCAAAGGCAGAAAGGACGGGTAGAGAACAGTGGGAGCTGTCGGGTAAAGCCATTACAGCTGCTGGCAAGACAGGGGTGACGCAGATGGTTGTGACAGACGGTCAGTGTCCTCAGTGGCATCCGCTGACAGACCAGGTTGATGGAAGACTGAGATCGGGAGGGAAATGTGGGCTACTCAAAGGATATAACGTCTCAAAAAACCCTGCCTAGTGATTGTAAACACGAGGTGGGTGCAGAAAGCAGTTCCCCCAAAGGAGGATTTGTCTTGACTTTAGAAGCTAAATTTTCTTTACAATGAAGCTCTATCAGCAACTTGGAAAATGAGGCTTGCGATTTAAAAGTTAACTCAGTTTGTCACTTGAGAATTCATAGCAGTTTGAGGACTCTCTGCATACAGTTGTGATATACTTCCGTGTGCTAGCCAGGAAGGCACTGGCAGCATCCACATTCTTCCTTTCAGCTGGCCTCCGTCCATTTGGAGAAGGGTGGAATATAAATTCATCTGCGATGAATAGAACAGCTGCCTTTCATACAGCTCTAAAATTCATTCTCAAATTCGTTTTGCAATTCATTTCTTCCTGAAAGAGCCCTAATGGACCAGGTTGATTACATTTAACCAGAGGCCATGACTCTGAGTCTTCTGTGATCCCTGGCGGCAGGATGCAGACTTCTCTGACAGTCCCAAGGCCTCTGTAGCATCCACAGCTGTGCCAGTGACATGATACGGGGCCTAGGCTGTGGGTAGGAGGTAGCCGGTGCAGGTTGACTTTAGGCTGAGACCCTGGCCTAGGCTGTGGGTAGGAGGTAGCTGGTGCAGGTTGACTTTAGGCTGAGACCCTGCTGGTGTAAGATTATCCTTTGTTCCTTAAGGCTGTATGAGAGAAAAATCAGTCTTCCTTCCATAGGTAGTTGAGTCTAGGAAAGGTGCAGCCATTCTTAGAAAAGCAACCATCTACTGCTACTGTGGTCATTTGGGCAATTCTGAGATAAGCTATTGGATAAGACTCTAAAAAGGCCTGACACACTGATAAGGAAAAGCAAGGCAACTCTTTGAGGAGTTTACTATCACCCACATAGTGTCTGAGGTAGAAGGTCAACTCCATAATAACAACATAAGAGTCCCAGAACTTCCTGGTCTAAAAATACATAACAAAATAAGTCAGACTCAGAAGGACAAACACCACGTGTTTTCTCTCACATGTGGAATCTAGATTTCAGTGTGTGTGTGTGTGTGTGTGTGTGTGTGTGTGTGTGTGTGTACACCAAATAATAACACTGTGCATGTATGAAAATGTCACGATGAAACTCATGATTGTGATGATGAGTGAATTAATAAAGAGAAACGTGTGTGCAGGATTATTATTTGTTTCCTCGGGAACTGAAATCACCAAAATTGCAGTTAGTTTTTGAGTTAATTATATTGCAGTTATATTATATATAATTAATTGCAAGCTTTCATGTTGAAAACATCACATGCAGTGACTAGCTGGCACCAAGGGTTCTTCACTCATGCTTGCAAAGTAGAGTGACCCGATGGCTTGCTGAGTAGAGAGTGACACCCCAGCACCTTTGACTCTGAGGGGGCCAGCCAGAGTTGGAGTTTGGGGTGGTAATGACATCTGGAAGGGGGCTTTTAAACTTACTCTGCTTTGTGTATCATGGTTCCAATGAGCTGATGTCCTGAGATAAGGGCATGCTTTCCGTCCTAATCATCACTGCTAAAAAGGTTACACCCAACAGTATTTTACTTTTGAGCCTTGAGAATTTTTCAAGGCTGCCATTTGACAACAAAATAAAGAGATAATAGCAGTTGCAGATAAATTCCTAAAGCTGAACTGTTTAGTCTTAAACTAAGTTGAATAGAGTATTTTTAAAATTTATTATGTTTTTAATTTAGTTTAAAATTTTAGACAATTTAAACAGTGTAAGAGCCTTTTAGAAGAAGAAGAAGAAGAAGAAGAAGAAGAAGAAGAAGAAGAAGAAGAAGAAGAAGAAGAAGAAGTTTAAAAACTGGGTGTGATAGCTTGTAATCTCGGCACTTAAGAGTCTGAGGAGGAAGGATTACTGTGAGTCTCAGAACTACCCCTGGCTACAGTGAGAGCATGACTCAAGGAAAAAGTTTTAAAAACCCTTGTGATAAAACCTGGAATTATGAATGTCACTTTAAATAAAGAAAATGACTGATCCTTAATGTTTCCTTAGAGAAGCTTAAAAAGTCCAGAATATAAATATTGAGAAAAACATATGGTTTGACTTCACTGCTACTTTTCATGGTGATAAAAAAATATTTACTAGAAATAAGAAAATGAAATGCTGAGAGTATGGTGAAAAGGTGTGGCCAGCGGCACCTCCTCACAACAGGCACCTGTGAGGAATGAGTGAGATGGGCTCTGCTGGCCGGTCTCACTCCAGGGTGAGGGGCACTGCTCTGGTTGACCACTTTGCTGAGGTAGGAAGAAGCAGGATGTGGGGCGGAGCCTTCACTGTGAGCAGTGACACCATAATGCCCTTCTCTTTTCTCTTCCAGTTGTGTACGGTTCCTGGTTTGACCATGTTTTGAGCTGGGAAAAGCACAAAAATGATAAAAACGTCCTGTTCCTATTCTATGAAGAAATGAAGGAAGTAAGTCTTCTCCACCAGCCTCTGCTGAAAGCAAATTAAGCTAAAAGTCAGGGGATGAAAACTGAAGTGTGGTAGCTTTAATCCTAGCTCTTGGAGACAGAGGCAGGCAGATCTCTGTGAGTTTGAGGCCAGCCCGATCTACACATCGTGAAATCCTGCTGAATACAAACAAACAAATGATTGATGAATTGGCTTTCAAATTTGAAGGAGTGAATTCCATATTCAGATGAGAGGCATACTTACTTTCCTGAATTTTCTTACTGCTCAGGATTTAGTTAAGACCATAAAGAAGATGACTGCTTTCCTTGGCATCAGTGTGGATGACACTGAGATGAGTAAGATCGCTCAGAATACATCGTTCAGTGAAATGAAAAGTAATGCAGTTAAAGAAAATTGCGATCCCAATCACACCGTCTGTGCCCTCACGTCCGACAGGAACCTGGTGTTCAGAAAAGGTAAGTGGAGAGGAGATGGCTGCATCCGGGCTTGCACTGGGCAGTGCATTTGGCTCTCAGTTTCTGTAGATTCTTTCCTCACCTGGAAGTCAGCCATGAAGACTGAAAATATTTGAAAGAAAGTAATTGTCACCATACTGAGTATGTGCAGACTTTTGTTAGCATGGTTTCCTAAACAGTAGCAAGTAACCACTACGACCGTGGCGTTGGGATCGTAATAAGTAAAGTAGAAATGATTAATGGGAAAGGGAGAATTTCATAGTTTATATGCAGGTTTTACATAAGCAGAGGTTAAATGATACTTTATATAAGCAATGTGCATCTCAGAATGTTGGTGGCAGAGAATTCTGGTGTAGGCGGAATTTCTCTGTGCCACTGCAGCTGGCTCCTAATTATAAATGCTCAGCTGATAGCTCAGGCTTGTTACTAGCTAACTCTTACCTTTTAGATTAATCCGTTCTTTTTAATCTATCCTCTGCCACGTGGGGGTGCCTTTTCTTGGTACAGCATGCTCATCTCCTGCTTCCCCTGCATCTGCCTGGTGGCTCCTCTGACTCTGCCCTTCTTCCCAGCATTCATTCTGGCCCCCAGTCCTGCCCAGCTATCTGTCAATCAGCTTTTTCCTAACAATGAGAGCAACACATCTTCACAGTGTACAGAAGGATTATTCCACAGCATCCTGGAACCAATCTCGGTGCCCAGAAGGATGATGCTGGTTGTACTTCAAGCTCTCTTTGGCCTTTGTATTCTCCATTTCTTCCTAACGGACCTTACATTGCTTATGTGCATAGGAATACAAGAAACGGAATTAAGTTCGCCCCAGCAATCCTTCAAGTTAAAAGCAAGTATGGAATATCTGGATGTAGGATTTTTTAAAGATTTATGTGTAAGAGTATTCTGTCTGCATGTGGATCTATACAATGTGGACTCAGTGCCCAAGGAGGCCAGAAGGCGGCATTGGATCCCCTAAGAGTAGAGTTAAACAGTTGGTTGTAGACACTGAGAACTGAATCCAGGTCCTTTGTGAGAGTAGCCAGTGCTCTTCACCTCTGAGCAATCTCTATGGCCCCTAAAACTTTTGAAATATGTAAGTTTTATCCATATATAGGAGAAATGTTTTACAACTTATAAAGGCAAAATGTTTTGTACGTATGTATGCATACATGCATGATTCTTACTAGAAAGCCAATGTTTATTTCCCTTCTTTGGCCCAACTAAATATAATCCCCCCCACACACACACAGCAAATATTTGCCAACTCACGTGTAAAACAGATATTCGCTTAACTTTGCAAATTTTCTATTGTTGTAGTTCAGTCTTATTATGCAGAGTCACAAAACCAAGGCTTAGAAAGGAGCCAAGCATTCGACTCAAGTAAATATTAACAAGCTATTAATTCTGGAATTAATGCACAAATATTAGTACAGCATCTCTTTTCCAAAAGTTCAATGCACAATGGTAATAGCATGAGCAACTGTGACTAGGGCTGTGTAGAGAGTCAAGCTCCCGAGTAACCCCATGGAGACTTTTATTAGTTATGAAATCTCAGCCTATAGTTTAGGCTTGCTCATGACTAGTTCTTACAACTTAAATTAACCAATTTCTATTCATCTACAAACTTTTACACGGCTCGGTTACCTTTACTCTGTACTACCCACCCTGCTTCCTCCGCATGTGGCTGGACACTCCGCCTTTCTTCCTCTCCGAGTCCTCTCTGTCCCCAGAAGTGCTGCCTAACCTCTGCCTGCCTAGCTAATGGCCACTCAGCCCTTTTGTAAACCAGCCAGGGTGACACATCTTCACACAGTGTAAAGGAATGTTCTGCCACCACTGTGGGCAGAGGGTGTAGGGCAGGGTCATGAATGTCCAGTAAAGGAGGGGAGCTACCACTAGGTCTGGGACTGGAAGTTTGAGAAAGTGACGGGCGAGGAATGCTTTCCAGGGAGAGCCAGCGGCAGAGAGGAGTCAGAGGCACAGCGGTCACAGAGCCCATCCTAGAAGACGAGGGCCGCTGTGCCTCAGTGGGACATGCATGAAGCAGAGTTCCGGAGATGAGAGGATGGTGACACCAGGGAGCTTAAACTTCACAGAAGCCCTGCCCTCCCCTCCCCTCCTCTCCCCTCCTCTCCTCTCTACTCCCCTGCCCTGCCCTCTCCCCTCCCCTCCACTCCCCTGCCCTGCCCTCTCCCCTCCACTCCACTCCTCCTTCCCCTCCCCTCCCCTCTCCCCTCCTCTCCACTCTTCCCTTTTCCTTCTTTCTTCTCCCCAAACTCTTTTTTTCTGGTTGAAGAAGGGACATGACACAAACAGGCTGATGTGTTAAACAGTGGCAGAGGCAGGTGTAAACACCATCACAAGATGGCAGAGGCAGGTGTAAACACCATCACAAGATGGCAGAGGCGGGTGTAAACAAACACTATTACAAGAATTGGCAGTGGGGCAGAAGAACTGAACAAGACACTGATAAACTGTTAGGTGAGACACGTGGTGAGTCAGCCCTGGGCCAGTGACAGGAGTCAGTCAGGGAGCCATCTGAGAGAGAGCCAAGAGCTAGTGGCACCGATGACAGAAGATGGCTCTCAGGGGATGTCAATACCCAAGAGAATGAAGCAGTCCGAGGGAGCCAAGAAAGACATGGACCCGAATTAGTCAGAAAGCTGAGGCCATACATAGGGACCTGTCAATTGTTGGTGAGCTCTGAGAGTTTCCACAGGAGTGAGGATGGGAAGGGTGGACAAGAGAGAGAGAAGTGAAGGCCGCTCTGCTCCTGGTGTGAGAATGCAGAGCAAGAGGACCACGCGGTAGTTAGAGAGAGGCGGGATTCTGGAGAGGAGACGAAGAGGGGACAGACAGACTCAGAGGAGGGTGTGTATAAGCAAGGCAAAAGAGCAAAGAGGAGAGCGGGGAGGAGGCTGTGTAAATACGGGAGTGAGAAGGAGGCAGCCCTGAGGTCTCATAGCCATGTATTTTATTACTCTGCCCTTGAGAGTCCTGTGCACAAAGCAATCACTGGTCTCAAACCCCACCCCATAAACATGGGCGACACTCCTGAGGTGGTCATCCGCCCCTGCCTCCCTAACCTGCCATAGTTGTAACCCTGGCAAACATCCCCAGGTGAAACCCCACCATCTGTAACTAACAGCACCTGAGTCCCACCATGTGTGTTTTCCTTGTGTTAGATGTAAACATGGAAGACTAGCTCCTACTGGACACATGCACTGATGTAAAACACTTGCACAATAAAGTAAATAAACCTTTAAAAGAACAGCAGCAGCAATAACAAAACCCAAAATATACGTGGCGATCAACTTTTAGTCCATACGCCGTAGTTTTCTGAGTTCAGATTCCTGATGTCTACCTTAATATAATCTCAGGATATTGATTTTTCATGCAGGTGGCATGGTGGCTCACATCTTTAATACCAGCACTGTAAAGGCAGATTTGAGGCTAGCCTGATCCATATAATATGTGTGTTCCAAGTCGACCGGAACTATATAATATAACCCTGTCTAAAAAACCAATCCTATAGTATCAGTGTGTTTCAATAAATACACAGAACGTGAAAAAAGAATCCATCCTTTGAATATAATGCATTTCTTTTCTGTGGGTAACATTGTCCAGCATGCAATCCAATCATGTCAGCCATGTGTTTTCTTAGCACAGGATGGTAGATGCCTAGCTCTTGGTTACATACAAAGAGTACATTATAGTCCCCGTCTTGAAAGGGTTTGTGAGATGATTGGAATCAAAAGATCACAGAGAACAAGTGTGGAGATAAAATAATGAGCCATCGGCCCTAAGACATGGAGACCCCAGGGATGGAGCCTGAGCCCCAAGTTTGACAAGGGGAGAATAATGGGAGCGAGAAAATTGTGAGGGGTCGAGAAACACAACTTTTCCCATTAGGAGGGTCTGGCAGACCATATACACTTAGCACCAAGGTCTTATATTGAAAACTGGTATTTATGTGTCCAATTCTCCACTGTTTTATAGAAAAACTTTTATAGAAAAAGGTTTCTGAAAATAAGGTGAGCTACCCATCTCTAGGAGGATTCAAAACTCAGTTTCTTCTATGCAAGCACCCAGAGTGATGAACGCAGAGCCACACCGCACCCACGTTGCCTCATTTACTATGCTTTTGCCACTGTAATGTTCTTGCATAGTCCAATAAAAATATGTCTACATATTTTAAATCTTCCTCTAAATAAGTAGTTATAAACTGTAGAAATTACTATACAACCAGCACAGTGCTAATTAGAAACACCAAATAAGCAAGGGAAAAACCGTCCCCCAACGGCTCCCATGTGATTGCAGAGCTGACAGGTCTCCCCTGTGAGTGCAGTGGTTTAGGTTGATTCTTGCCTGATAGATTTCACGTGTTTCCAGGAGTGGTGGGTGACTGGATAAACTACTTCACTCCGAAGCAGAAGAGTGTCTTTGATGAACTATTCAGAGAGAAGATGAAACACAGCGATGTGGGCAGATGCCTGGAGGAGTATGGAACACAGATGGGACACGAAGTCGATTTCCATTCTCTGCAGCGCAGTGCCTAGAAAACGTGTAAATATTCTTTACGTTGTGGAAAGCAGATATTTCTTTCCACGAGAAACACATACATCAAGAACGTGTCAAAACTGGCACTCATGAGAGACTATTACCACCGTGTTTGGTGACAGTAGAGAATTATTAATAAAAGGAGGCATAAAATTCTTCAAGAGCTGAACTCTGTATCCATTTCCCATGTGTTCAGTAAGGGGTAGCTCCTGCTCAGGGGTAGCTCCTGTTCAGAAAGAGCATGTTACTGTAAATCCTCCACAAACTGTACTGGTGTGGAAAAGACCAGAAGGGTTAGTCACATAACCCAGAAAATTCTATTGTTTGCCTATTTAGACAAGTATGGCCTGTATCTCAATGTTTTTGTTTCAACATTTCCAAGTGTCCGTGAGAAATACTTTCCCAAATCACAATAATAACAGACACCATCCTGTCGAGCTCAAAACACCTAATAGTCGGATCCTATCGAACATTGGCAAACATGAGGAATGAATAGACCTTTGGATGAACATGACTGAGCATGCCTGCATTTTCCTAATACCACCCCAATTAAATTATAAATTTTCTCATTTCCCAACTTTGAAACTGAACTTTCCTTTGAAAATTTCCATGCTTGTGATTCTTTATAGTCTTTTGAGTATGCACTCTCTTCCAGACTCAAACCCAACACTAATCCAGTCTCCACAGCTCTCTGTAAGGTGTATTGCCCAGTGCCTTTCACTAGAGGGCACTGTAAGGTAGTCTCCACATGTCTGTGCTAGCAGTTTACTTCTGTTGTAGACTCATACAGAAGCCTTGCTGGGAAATCAAAACTGTACTATGTATAGCTCTTGATGCCGAGCTCAAAGCAGGAGGCGAGTTTGCTGAGTTCAACTGAACCATTTGATTTTTATACCCTAGTATATTATGAACCTGTGTAAATGCCCAGGGACTAATCGGTCCGGGTATTCATGTGGCATTGATAATTCAGGAAGAAGTTCGATTTACATAAATCTTCTGCATGCATGTATTTGTTACAAATAAAGACCATTCCTTTTGACTTGGTGCAATTCTCCTTTCCTAAAGGTTGACTTTAACCACTTCCCTTCTTCAAGTAAATGAAGCTATTGAAGGACAAAGCAGGGTGGTCTCGGTGCAGCCTGCCTACAGGAGCTGGGAGGATGCGTGACTGAGCTGACTTCACATCTTCTCTTGATGACCAGGGAAGGAGAAGGGCTTCAGCCAGGCTAGGGAGACAGATGAGGCTGTAAGTGAAGAAGGCATTGGAAGTACCAAGTCCTGTAAGGCTCCATATGTCCTCCTGGCACTACAATGACCACTGAAATTAAGACAACCAAGACAAGTATCTCGTGGTATTTCGTCCTTCTAGATCTATAAAGTAACTTTGGCAGACTGTAATTCAATTCTGATAAGAATTTGCTGACAGTCAATAACCTAAGTGTGTGATCAAGAACCTGAATCCTCAGTCCATGATCAGTCAGCTGCATGAAGCTGGGAGAATCTCTGCTCTCAAGATGTCTACCCTCTAGTGGGTTTCCACGGAGAATCATTTAGGAGACAAGCTGCTTCAGACATCAACATGCTCCACACAGACAGAAGAGGAAAGAAGGGATGGAGAAACGGGACCCTGTGTGTGTGTGTGTGTGTGTGTGTGTGTGTGTGTGTGTGTGTGTGAGAGAGAGAGAGAGAGAGAGAGAGAGAGAGAGAGAGAGAGAGAGAGAGAGGCGGGGGCGGCGGGGGGCTCCAGTGCAAATGAGAGCATGGTGACCTGTGTGCAGGCAGGTCAATGTGTAGTGTGCTCCTTAGTTTTCTGTCAACTTGACACAAACTAGAGTCACATGGGCAAAGGAACCTCACTAAGGAAACGCCTCCGTCAGATTGGTCTGTAGGCAAGCCTGTAGGGCATTGTCAGAGGGGCAAGCCCACTGTGGGTGGTACCACCATTGGGCAGGTGGTCCTGGAGTGTCTGTGAAAGGTGGTTGAACAAGCCAGGGGACCAATCCAGTAGACAGCATTCCACCATGACCTTTGCTTCAGTTCTTGCCTTGAGTTCCTCCGGGGATGCCCAGGAAGCCCTTGACGATGGTATCCAACCTGTAATCGGAAATAAACGCATTCTTTTTCTAGTTGGTTTGGGTCCATGTTTTATCATAGCAACAGAAAAATGTAACTAGGATGGCTATACACATAATTTTAAAATTTATTATTGTATACAACTCTACTGTG
Organism: Cricetulus griseus; assembly: GCF_003668045.3. Lineage (NCBI taxonomy): Eukaryota > Metazoa > Chordata > Mammalia > Rodentia > Cricetidae > Cricetulus > Cricetulus griseus. The sequence continues at coordinate 6,808,707 of NC_048601.1, forward strand.
TGTGTATACACACATATATAGACATATATCCTTATATATCTAATTTTCTTTATCCATTCATGTTTAGCAGACATGGTGGCTGACTCTAACCTGTAATGACTGGTATGACAGTAAGCATGGATGTGCAGGTGTCTCTATGGTACGTTGCCTCACAGTCCTTTGGCTATTTACCTAGGAAAGATATAGATTAGTTTTTTAGTTTTTATTTTTTCAACGGCTGGGCTCATGTACAGTCAGGGTATACCTAGGAATGATATAGATTAGTTTTTTAGTTTTTATTTTTTCAATGGCTGGGCTCATGTACAGTCAGGGACTTACTGTATAGCTCAGGCTGGCCTTGGATTCATAGCGTTTATCCTGCTTCCTCCTCCCAAGCACTGGGATGACAAGCCCAGGCCATAATGGAATGGAATAAATAAATAAAATTTAATAAAATATGAAAATTGTATTAAAACATTCTGGATTGACGAGATGAATGTCACCAGCAACAAGCAACACCCAGGATTATGTCTCAGTGGTGGAAACTACAAAGTATAAATTGTCAATGGCGTTTGCATCAGAGGAGACAAAACACAACCAACATATCAATCATGCTGCTGTGAATTCAGATCCAACCAGACTCTTCCTTGACGAGCATCTAGTTTCCTGGGGTGCCGTTTTTCCCTAGCTGTGACCACACTATGTATCCACATCTAGTTTCCTGGGTGCCGTTTTCCCTAGATGTAACCACACTATGTGTCCCACATCTGGAGGCCAGAGAAGAATGCACACATAGACTCTAGTAGGTTCTGCTCAACCTTACTGCTGTCCTTTGCCTGTTTCCTGGCTCACTGTAGAAGCAGTCAGACCTGCGGCCAATCAGATGGGTTAAAAGTCAGTTCCACAGTCCTGGGGAGACTGCATGCTGACAGCTTTTGTATCCACCAGGCTGTTCCCGTGTGAGAAACGCTGACCCCCTCTCCTGCCCCTTTGCCTGTTCACTCATATTTATCAGACAGCTTAGTAGGCATCTCTTCACCCACAATGCCTCCTGTCTTCCCATGGTGGGCTTTTCTCTTCTTTGCCTGCCCTACTGTGTGCCTTTTTTGTAGTTAGTGAGGAATTCCTGACTCTCAGAGATACTCGCCCTAAGGTGTCCTTGGATGGCACTTCCTCGTGTCCCAGCATTTCTTGGTGCCTTGGCTGTTTTCACAGTAGGATCTGTTTGACACCCATTCTCAAAACCTTCTCTGACACCCCTGACACACCCAATTCTCCCCACCTCACCCCACCCCCCCCACCCCCCCCCCCGTTTTCATTTCCCCTAGGGACTCTCCAGTATCGGTTCACAGTAACAGTTCACTTTTAATCAATCTCTTCCATTTGGGCTTTGTCTTAATAAGTTTACATATCCATCTCTTGCCCTTGTTAGTGAAGAGCCCCCATCCTTTCATGATGTCTGTTCCCCAGGCCAAGCCCAGCACAGCACAGTGATGAGTAACAGCAGTGCACTGTCACCTGTGTCCCCAGACTAGCTCACTTCTGATACAGCAATCCACATGGATCCTATTTTCGTATTTGCTGAATTCTTCATGTCTGCATTTAAACCTCACTGAGCATTCCCTTCCATTGCTAAATTTAAGCCCCTTCACACTGGACTAGCCATCTCTTCCCAGTTTCACTGTAAATGCGCAGACAGCTTGTGGGAAGGCACGATGGATGCTTTCAACAATGAATGAACACATCCTGTCTGCTCACTGTTTCAGTTTGCTGGGCCCATGGCCACGAATGCATAAGCTGACAGAAAGAGAATTACACAGGTACTTCTTTCCACTTCCCAAGCCACGCTAGTCACAGTACACTATGCGTGCATGTTTTTCACTGTTTATTAGTATATTCTTTAAAAATAAGTTAATTTTGACTGGCCTGACTCCTACCGAGAGCCCTCATCCAGTGGCTGATGGAAGCAGAGGCAGACACCCACAGATGTACTGAACTGAACTCTGGAACCTAGTTGCAGATCGAAGGGGTCGGTACCAGGCTGGTGAAACCCATAGAAACATCTGGCCTGAACAAGGGGGAGCACATGGACCCCAGACTGCTGTCTGGGAGGCCAGCACAGGACTGATCCAGACCCCTGAACATGGATGTCAATGAGGAGGCCTCCATACTCTAGGGGGCCCTTGGTAATGGATTAGTATTTTTTTCCCTGGTGTAAGAAGGGACTTTGAGAGCCCAGCCAACATGAAGGGATGCACTCTTGCCCTGGATACATGGGGAAGGGCCTAGGCCCAGCCAAGGATGATGTGGTGGTCTTTGGGGAGCCCCCATCGAGGGCCCTACCCAGCCTGGGGAGTGGAGCGGGGATGGGGTGGGGGAGTCAGGTGGGGGTTGGGGGGAGGAGGGGAGGGAGAGGGAGAAGGGATTGACATGCGAAGCAAGCTTGTTCCTAATTTGAACTAATTAAAAAAATTACAAAAAAGTTAATTTTTAACTGATATGCGGCCATAAGTGTGCATGTATGAATGGAGAAGCATGGAAATGTTTCAATGTGTGTTTACATGTGTATGTGGGTGAGAAAATATACATTTCTTACTTCTTAGTGGCAAAAAAATATTCAAAATCTTTCCTCTCGCTTTTTTGAGGTGCACAGTACACAATCACTGTCTACAGTATCTAAGATAATCTGAGCGCAGTGGAATTCTTCTCCCGAAAACAGGGAGTCAAGAAAGGTCAGTTATGCTGCAAACTGCTAACGAGACATGGTGCTGTGTGCCTATGCTCTCAGCATACAGGAGGCTGAAGCAGGGTTGATAAATTTGAGGCCAGACTGGATTTTGTATTGAGTTCAAGACTAAGCTTACTACAGAGTGAGGTCAAGGCCAGTCTGGGCAAGAGTGAGATCCTGTGTCAAAAAACCTGAAAAGCACCATGGCATTCATATGATATATATTTTAAATTTTCTTTTGCATATTCATATGTATGTATACAGGTGTGTGTGTGTGTGTGTGTGTGTGTGTGTGTGTGTGTGTGTGTGTGGCCAGAGGTCAATGTTGGGTATCTTCCTTAATCGTGCTTCTTGTTTTTGAGATGGGATTCTCTTACTGAGTTTGTGGCTCAGCAATTAGGCTAGACTAGCTGGCCAGTGAGCCCCAGGCTAGACTAGCTGGCCAGTGAGCCCCAAGGACCAAGGGCCCTCCCTCTCCTCTCAGTCTCCTCAGTGTCGGGATTACAGGCACACACCTCTGTGCCTGGCCTGGATTCTTATGGCTGCTGGGTATCAGAACTCAGGCCTCCATATTTGTATGGCAAACACTTTCCTGACTGAGCCATCTCTCCAAACTCTTTAACCTTGTCTTTTCCAGACAATTTCCTCTTGCACTATGGGAGACTGTCAAACAGAAACATTCTTCACACATTTATAAAATACCAACGAAAATCAACTAACTGAAAGCAGCATCAAGTAAGCATTTAGATCATTTTCACACCATTGACTTTTACTTTAGTCTCTGTAAACAAATTAATGCACCCGGCTCTCTGCACAGGTTCAGACCCAGGAGGGATTTTCTCAGCAAGCAGGGCCGGCCATGTTAGTGTCTCCCATGGCTTCTCTGGATGAAAAGCTACAGGACACAGGAGCCAATGAGCCATCAATCCGGTGAGCCACACAAGTAGCCAATTAGGAGACTAATTAGAGGCAATGGCTGTGCTCCATTTAGAGAAAGACAGTCTGGATTATTCCTCTTCCAAAGAGGAATGTCATCTGGAAACCACAGCAAAACAGATTTGGGAAAGAGATGCCAGGAGGTTGTCAGCCCCTCCCACCGCAGCTTCTCTGTAATAATTTCTTTGAGTAATTTCAAGTTTTCAGGGTCAGTGACTTATAGCCAGCGGGTTTACTAATCCTCGCTGATATCTGGTTGTTTTGCCCATTATCTCTGGGGTAAAGAGGAGATTCTCAGCTGTAATAGGATCAAATCCTGCATCAGTCCATGAATATGCACACACACACACACACACACACACACACACACACACACACACTTAGAAAACCATGGTTTTGTTTCATTTCAAATTTGCTATTTATTTCAGTGCTATTAATTTACATAAATTTGCTCCCATAGAGAAAAGCACATCACAGTCTTTAGACATTCTCCATTCTTTAGATTGGCCTTCATCAACATCTGTCTGTGTCACTGACAGCTAAGGGGACATTCAGCCAGGCTATGGGACAATACCCTCTAATGACGAGACAGACTTCAGGGAGAGTGGGTTTATTTCTGAGTAATTGGCCCAAGTGGGATTTTAATTAAAATAAATGAGGGTGGCCAACTAACCCTTACTAGGTAGCACAGGCTGGCCAGAAAGTGACAGTTTATTGACCCCAGACAGAAATGTTTTAATCACAGGCAATTATGCAAATGGATACTATTAATATTAATACTACTTGTTTCTTTCTTCCTTTGTTCCTAACGAAGGTCAATTGTATCCTGTTTGGCATGTTCAGCTCCTGAGTCGTGAGCCTTCAGTAGCCCCTGAGTTAAAGTGACGTGTCCCCTGACACTCCTAAGTCCTGTGGGGACCCCCTGAGCCTTTCACAGAATGCAAATAAAACTGAGGCCAGAGGGTGAGGAGGCCAGGGTGACAAGCCTTGTCAAGTACTCCTTCCGAGGTGCCAATCAAGTGAAGGGCTAATTATGGTGGGAAGGCAACTGGGAAGTGAACTACGTAGGCCTCTGTTCTGTCTGTTCCCTTGTGGGCTCCAGGAAGCTGCTGGCCTCTATCCCACTGTTTCACTCTGCAAAGCTTTGTCTGCACACAGGTTTCTGCTACAACACATGCAAGGGCCACAATTTGAAGAAGGGGAAGTTGAGTGTTTTCATGATCCCCTGTGAGGCAGGCAGCTGGGGTTTGGGAAAGCCAGCCCCTTTCATTACCTTGAGTTGCCTTCCTGGGGGACAGACTCCCTGAGACAGGAACAGTGAGCACAGGGCAGGGAGGGCACCGTGCGGGAGGGAAGGCAGAGGAGAGCAACGTGGTACCACTTCCTCAGCCACACACCACCCTGACTTTTACATCTTGCTCTCTACCTGTCAGAACATCAGGCTTTTTGATAAGCAGACACGAAAGGCCTCCATGTGAGGAAGAGCTGTGACTTGTTTGCTTTGGGGACAGGTATCACGAAGCCCAGGCCACACTCACACTATGGAGCCAACGATGAGGCTGAACTCTGTCCTCTGCCTCTGTCTTGTCTCTCAAGTGCTGGGTTACAGGTGTGTGCCACAGGCTCCACAAGCCTGCTGCTTTGTGTGTGAGAGGCAGATTAGGGAGCCCTTTAGAGTTTTGGAAACACTAATGAGGACAGTCTGCAGGGGAACCTCCAAATTTGTGAGAGCCTCACACCAGAACAGGCCTGGTTCTGGAGGAGGGTGGGTAGGAACAGGTGTCTGGGGTTGACTGTCGTGGAAGAGTGTCTCTGAAAAGAGCATGGGAAGGTCTCTGAGCCTGGGTCCTACCCTGTTGTACATTTAGGCCCCAACTCCTCCAGCTAAAGGGCTCTTGTACTTCAGTGTGCTCAGGTTACCATCGCTTAGCCTTCCTAACATGCAGACTCTAGACTGAAGTCCCAGGTTCTACACCTGACACTCCACAATAGGGCTGGTACACATATGTGCACAAATATTTATCATGATGAACCATTGTCTAAGACCTTTGGCAGGTGGCTGAGGGGCCTTCTCTAAGGAAGCCTGATTGGGCTCCCATCTGCTGCCCTGGAATGTTCTAGGGCTGCCACCTAGTGTCCGACCTTTGGTAAGTTATTGCTGTCTATTGCACAACTTCCTTTATAGAGCTGCGTGGATTAAAATAAGTTAAGATATAGGGAGGTCATTTTTATGGTCTGCATTATCAGGCAACAATGCTTATAAGTAGCCACATAGTCATTGAACGTGTATGAAAAGTGAGTCACCTTGGGTGAACCAAGTCACTGGGAGGCTGTGTCCACTGGCAATTCCCCAGAAGAGGCCCAAACCCTTCCGACTGAGAGGTGTGACTCCCAGCAGCCACTGGGTTGCAACAAGATGGTGAGAACTGAACAGAGGAGCTCTCTCTCCTGACCTTTGTCATTTAAAAGCACACACTGAATACAGCTGCCAGCTGTGGAGAGGGGGCTTTAAGGCAGGCAGGAAATGGGGGCAGGGCTGGTGCTTAGCTCTCTGTAGGTGCTATTCTCCCTGCAGAGGGTGGGAGGGTGAAGAGAGACCTGCTGGGGACTAGACGGGGCTTGTGATTCAACAACACAGGAGGTAAGATGAAATCCCATCAAGTGCTCGTCTCGGTATATACTTCATATTTATTTCCTTTATTTTTGTATTTTAAAGTGTTATGTGTGTCTGTATCAGTGTGTGTGTGTGTGTGTGTGTGTGTGTGTGTGTGTGTGTGTGTGACTGTGGAGACCAGAAGAAGGTGTTAGGTCTCCTGAGCTGGATTTACAGGCTCCCTGAGAGCCAGCGAGCCAATGACCCACCCAGCGTGGGTGTCGGCAGTGCACCTGCATCTGCTGAACAGCCAAGTACGAGCTTATCTTCTCAGCCTCTCTACACACCCAGTTTTACAGCAAGTACTTTTCCGTGGCTGTCCCGAGGGTTAACATGTACATCTAAATACAATCTAAATAGGCCCTTAAAGGGTATTGCACAACTCCTTTTTGTAGGAATATGTACCTACTTCATCCTTCCAGCTTTGTGTCTCCCGATTCCCTTATCTGTAGGCTGTGATCATACTATGCTTTGTACAATTATTACTTTAGAGCCGTCATTTTAAGGATAAATTCTTCTATCTTCACTTATTTTTTCTATTCTTCTTTGCATAGATGCAAGTTTCTAGCTCTTATAGTTTCTTCTAAGCTTCTTCCTTCTCTTCCTCTTTTTTTTGGGGGAATGAAGTCTCTTTTTGTGTGTGAGCACATTTGTGTGTGTGTCAATGTGCATTGATGTTTTGCCTTCACGTATGTCTGTGTGAGGGTGTCAGATCTTGGAGTTACAGATGGTTGTGAGCTGCCATGCAGGTGGGGAATTGAACCTGGGTCCTCTGGAAGAGCAGTCAGAGCTCCCATCTGCTGAGCCATCTCTCCAGCCCCATGAGCACCTTTTTTTGTCTTTACTCTTGAAGGAAAATTCCACTGGATGTAGAAATTAAGGTTGGGGTCATTTTCTTTTAGTATTTCAGACATTATAGAGCACTGTTCTTGCTTCATAAAGCAAACCTGTAATAACCTTCACTCTTCAGTGTTGTTGTCCCCGCTGCCTGTAGCTTCCTTCAGGATTTCCTGTTAATGTGGGGAGCTTCTCAGCCACCATGCTTCATGCACTCCTCTGTCCTGTCTGTTTTGCTTAGATTCCCAAATATGTTACACCTTTTAAATTTGTTCTCACAGACCTTTTTGTCATCATGTCTTTGAATCCTAGTATTTCCTTTTGATTAATTTTTGGGATTGAGCCTTACTAATGCAGCCCATGCTAGCCTTGAGTTTGGATTACAGGCATCGGCCACCATGGCCAGTCTAACCCATCCTTATGGTTTCTATATCTCTGCTGGCATTAGTTATCTGGCCTTGCACATTGTATAACTTTCCCATCGTCTGTTTGTATCAGACCAGAGCTCTTCTAAATGGCCTGTCTGGTAATATAAACATCCATGTCATATCTGAGTGTGGGTTCCATGATCATTTTCTTTAAATTTAGCCATTTCTTGCCTTTTACTAAGACTTGTTATTTTATTGTGGAAAGCTGGGTTTTAGGGACTGTGACAATCTGTTTTTAGTAGAAAGGTTTGTGTCAGTCTTGCAGGGAGTTGGGTTATATCTTTATTGTAGCTGTGAATACTAGAAAAATCAAATTCCTTCAGGGTCCTTGCTTGTGGCTTTGGAATTTCCTTTTGTTCTTCCCAAGAGAAAGTCTATGTTTTGCAAATTAGTGTGTGTGTGTGTGTGTGTGTGTGTGTGTGTGTGTGTGGTGTTAACTCACTTTATTGGAGGCTTGGTGAATGTATGAAGTGTAGAGTGGAAGCCATCCAGGCAGTGTCAGGCATAGGTTCCCTCTGGTGGCACTGGTCTTGTTATACCTCAAGCTCATTAGCCATTGCCACAAGTTCTTCGCCAACACTATGCCAGTACATTTTGCAGACCAGACAGACTGTAGGTTGAAAGTTCTCTTGCCGGGTTGGTGTCCCAATTCCACTGCTGGAAGCTGTCCCTGGTTACAAAAGATGGCTGGAGCGGGCTCTGCATCCCCCATTACCAGGTGTCTTTGATAGGGTCACTCTTTTTTTTTTTTTTAAAGATTTTATTTATTTATTATGTCTTATGCCAGCAGACGACACAAGATCTCATTCAAGGTGGTTGTGAACCACCATGTGGTTGCTGGGAATTGAACTCAGGACCTCTTGGAAGAACAGTCAGTGCTCTTAACCGCTGAGCCATCTCTCCAGCCCCGATAGGTCAGTCTTGTAGATTTCTACTGGGTTGTCTGTCCAGCCTCAATAGGAGGCTTTGTGCCCAGTCTTATTGTAACTTGTTATGCCATGTTCAGTTGATACCCTGGGAGGTCTAGTTTTTTTCAGAAGGGCAACAGAGGAGTGGATCTGGGAAGGCTGGGGGGAGAGGGGTCTGGGAAGAGTGGAGGGAAGAGAAACTGTGGTTGGGATAGACTGTGTGAGAGGAATAAAAAACTTATAAACTTTAATTTTTAAACAATTGCAAATAAATAAAAACACAACACACTAAGTTTAACCAGAAAAAAAAAAAAAGAGAGGAAGCCGTGGCATTCTGCAATGGTCACTCACTCTCCAAGCTGTCCCGTGCCTCCTCCAGGGCTTCTTCCCAAGTCCTGTCCCTGTGGTGTCCTGGTCTGCTTCCTTGATGCCTTCTTTGCTGCTCACTACGGATTCTCCTGAGCTGAGGGGAGAGGGCCTTCACCTTGGAGCAGTCTTACTAGGGAGGAAAAGGTAAGGAGTTCCCAGTGGCTGTTTTCCTTCTCTGCCTGTGGCCAAGAGATTCCCTTGCTTAGATTTCCAGACCCTGTAGGAGCCCACTGGCACCCTGCCAGCACCGGCCGCCCCAGGTGTTTCTCACACTGTGGCCCACACTTGGGCTTCCTTACCAGACACTACTAAAGAGCCTCATCCATGGTATCTGGTTGCAACTGCTTTGGGAAGTTTGAGGTTCTCTGGGTGAGTTTGAGTTGTTCTGTTCAGACAAGCTCCAAAAGTGTTGCTTTCATTGTCTGGCGTTTTTGTGGTCCGGGGGATTGGAGTAAGCTTTTGCCTGTTACAGACGAGCGCGCAGCATCTTCTTGCCCAGGGGTTTCTATCAGTGGAACCATGAACAGTAGTTTCAACAGTGAAGCTGCATTTCCACCCTGTACAGAGTTTGGGTGACTGGAACAAGGACCCTAGTGTAAAACTCTATTTTCTCACACAGTAGTTCCTGAGGGGCGGTATATCTGAGGAATGAATAGTTCATATGGGTGGAACTTGACCCCAGGCTAAATATGGGCACTATTGACAAAACGGGACTACCCACAGCAATTGGAAGTGGTTGTGGCCAGTGTTTGACTGAAGTGTTTTTTTTCTGTGGTTAGCATGGAGTAACTAGAAGATTTTACAAAAGATAGCTCTAAGCACTAAAACAAGGGACCTAGAAAAATCTGAAGGGTGTGGGGCTGGCAGCATCAGACTCAAAACTTGCTGACTGAACAGGCACACAGGAGAAACTGAGGCAAGCTTTCTTGACTTTCCTTATTTGTTCTGAGACAAGGTTTCACTATGGCACTGAACTCCCTAGAGCTCGGAATGTGCCACCACACCACCTAGGCTGTCATATAACAAAGGGGTCAGTCCAAGGCTCTGGCTTACTGCATGAACAGCCTAGGGACTGGTGGTTAGAGCTGACACACCTGTGATAAGATCTGAGGTGAAAACTGAGTTGAGAACTGCAGACCCGTGGTGACAAAACTTGTCTACAACAGTGGGCATGAAGGACCTACTTCTTGTCATCACTAATATGAGATTCCTTTTAATGGTGGGAAGAGTTGTAAATGTTCTGTAAACAACGTTTACTATTTGTTAAGTGTCCACATTTGAGCTGATGCCTCATTCTTGGAATCCGGTGGGGACAATCTGCATTGGCCACAGGGTCACTGTGGAAGCTGAGTTTAGTATATGAGGGGAGCATTACTTCAGCTGTGGCTGCCAATGGTTCATTCTGCCTCTTCTAAATCATTACAGAACAGGCAAAGGCATGAATTATTTAGATCTCTGCATTTATGTGTGTGTGTGTGTTCTCTCTGTGTGCATACACAAAGCACGGTCACCATGTATCATAGTTGGTGTCCAGTCACTTGTTTTTGAGATTGCATGGCTAGTGCTAAAGGAAATGCCTAGGAAGTGTCTTCTATAGAACAAAACTTCATCAAGTTTATGAACTTTATTAATCGACATAGTTTGTCTTGCCAGACACACTGCCTTAAAATAAATAAAACCTCAGCATCATTAAAACCACACAAACACAGTTTGACAGGGTACAACACAAAGTTGATTGTTTATGATGTCTGACTTGCATTTACTAAAAGTCTGAGGAACACTAGATCGATCCCTCAGTAATAACCTTGCACCAGAGGAAAGCAGACATAATTATCTCGTGGGTTCTGCGACAATGATTTGAGAACCTCTTTGAAAAGAGTCAGGTATCTCACAAATCAGATCACGAGTCTGCAAATTACACCATGGGATGTGATCAAAACAAAAGCCAAGCCTGTCCCTCACATGACACTGATTTCTATTTTTGGCATGAGTTATTAACCTTTTCTATCAGGAGGAAAATGTGCTCTGCGAACTCCCGGATGGCTCCCCGACCACCACTGCATTTGCAAATGTACCCCACAGCCTTCTGGGCCCCGGAGCAGGCGTCAGCAGGAACAGCACTAAGGCCCACTCTCTTCAGGCATTCTTCATCAGATACTTCATTGCCTGCAAGCGAGATGAACACCATTCAAATAGGAAAGAGATACAGAAGGTTCTTGCTAAATGATGCAAACCACAACCCATAGGTAAGATGGCATAGCAGCAGGAACACAACAATCACAGAACAAAACAGCTCCTTTAAGTGAAAGTGAGAGCAGGGCTTTCCCTGAGCAGCTCAGATGCAGCTCTTACCAGCTACGGAGGGAGAGTGGAGGGTGAGGCATATCCTTTGCTACTGTGTGTATCATTACCAGGGATTCTGCACTTGAATCACAAATGACAACCTGAAGGGAAACTTCAAATTTATGCAAGGGTCCCAGGTGTCATATTTAATAATTATCAGTTTTAGATTATTTAATCACTATTTCTTTCTCTGCCCTATACCCTAGTTTCCTTGGAGGTAGAGTGTGGAAGGAATTCACACACAGACTTTAGCCCCAAACTTTTTTTTAAATTTTTTCAAGAAAGGTTTCTCTGTGTAGCCCTGGCTGTCCTGAAACTCACAGAGATCCACCTGCCTCTGCCTCCTGACCGCTGGGATTAAAGATGTGCGCCATCACTTCTTGGTCTTTATCCCCAAACGTTTAAGCATTTATATCTAATAGGAAAATACAGGGGCTGGAGAGATGTCTCAGAGGTTAAGAGCACTGGCTGCTCTTCCAGAGGTCCTGAGTTCAGTTCCCAGCAACCACATGGTGGCTCACAACCATCCGTTATGAGATCTGGTGCCCTCTTCTGGAGTGTAGATATACATGGGAGCAGAATGTTGTATACATAGTAAATAAATAAACAAAATTATTTTAAAAAAAGAAAAATACAGTTATCAAACTAACACAGTATTATCAAACTCACACAATAAATACTCCTTAAAACCATTTAATAGCTGTTACATGGTCAAATATTGGCAACTGTCTGAAACCTTGCCATGCTGTGTGTGGGGTTAGGGTTTGCAAATGCATGGAGGACAAGGGTCAATGCTAGCTGTTTTCCTCAGTCGCTCACTCACAATCCTGTCTTTACATTTTTCTTAGGAGAGCTGCTGAGACGCAAGCTTGAACCTGCAATCCTCTTGCCTTCCCACGCTGGGCCACAGACACTCACCACCATGCCTGGCACAGCACTAACACAGTTAAGAAATTTAACAAGATTTTTTTCTCTAATTTTATGTGTCTGAGTGTTTTGCATGTATGTCTGTAAACCATGTTCATTGAGTGCCCGTGGAGGCCCGAAGAGGGTGCTGTGTGCCCTGGAACTGGGTTACAGAAGGTTGTGAGTCACTGTGTGGGTGCTGGGAAGCAAACCTGGGCTCTCAGAGAGAACAGTCAGGCCTCTTAACCTCTGAGCTATCTCTCCAGCCCTGGAATGTGTTCTTATACATTTATGTGCCCATCTAAAACACTGCTCACATTGAGGTTTTTTTTTTTTTTTTTTTTTTTTTTTTACAAGCTATACATATTTGTGAAGGGAACATTTTCATAAACGCAAAGGACACCACCTCCCTTGATCACACTAGGCCTTTGCCAGTGCCTTCTGGCCTCTGCCTCTAGGCCTCTGCCTACATAAATGACACATTCCTACACAATGTCAAGCTTTCTTTATCTTTGTTTCTCTTTCTAATGTTTGTTTAGTTTGTTGATTATGAATATGTAAAGTCAGTCATACAGAAGAGTTAAAGGGTAGGGCACCTTTCGAAGGTCTGTTCTCTATTTCTACCACACGTATCCTGGGGATTGAACTCTGGTCACCAGACTTGGCAGCGACTGCCATTACCCTCTGGCCCAGACTGTTCTAATGTGATACTTTGGTCTGCAGTTTTGGAGACTTTCCCTTCCGGTTATTCTGACGGGGTAAGCAGACCGGCAAATGACCCACCGAGATAGGCCACCTCTTTCCAGCACAGCCCCATCTCCTTCCTCCACTCATCCACGATGGCCAGCTTGTCTGACACGCTGACTTCCGTTTTGCAGTCCAACTTTAAGGCGGAGAGTGTCTGTTTGGAGCAGGCCCTTTCTGAGATGAGTCTCACCTGGAAAAGAAATGAGGCTGTCAGAAGGGAGGAACAAAGACAGGCCTGGTGATGAATGAAGCTGTGGGGACTCAAGTCACAAGCGAGTGGTCCTCTGACCTTCTGAAGGGCCAGTTACAAAAATCAACTACAACACAAAGCATGCTTGACTACTACTGCCTATGTGCCAGGCAGCACATGAGCTGTGCCAGGCAGCACACAGCCTCTCCCAGTCAGTCACCTGCTCAGGAGGAACGTCTACCCCGTGCTGTAAAGCACCACATAGCAAAGATTCCTAGTGAACTGTAATTATTTAACCTTTTCCCTGCTGAACTGTGGATTGTATCCAAGCTATCGTGCAAGCATGCTAGGCAAGTGCTTTATCCCTGAGTTCTGTCTCCAGGCCCCTTTTCATGTTTAATCTCGAGTCAGTTCTTGAACTCATGATTTTCTTGCCTCAGCTCCCTAGTCAGGTCTGTTGTCACCAGGCCTGGTTTAACCTTTGTTTTAAGAAATACACCTATACATTAAATTATTCTCAATTAACAATTTCATTCACATGAATAGGCTACGATTAAAAAGTCTACAAAATGTCTGCCCCTTTCTAGTTACCAACACAAATTAAGGAAATCTTCCTTGTTCCAAGGTTCTATGGAAAACGAAGAAGTGTTTGAAGTATAATTAAACAGGAGATATTAACCAACTGGAAAACCTCCAGTTTCATCTTTCTAGTGTCAAGAGTTTTTAAGGCATATACCAAGCAGTACTTCAAAAAGTTTATGTAAATAGTAAAACTTTGAATCTCTTAATTGCTGGGATGTTCTTTGACCTTGAATCAAATTTCGTACATACTTCTGTATTCGGGGAGCACGTACCTCAATACCACTTTTCTTTAACAAACTTATGCCAATAGCATCTTTGACATCGTAAGAGATTATTTCTTTTTGGTCTCCTGATACATAAATGTGGCCATTGGTGAGACATCCATCAATATTGCAAACCAAAAGCTTTATCTCCTTCAGTTTCTCTTTTCCAAAATAGCCAAATCTAAAAGAAACCAAGACAGAACTGCTGAGTTCAAACCCAGTGCCCCTCACACTGGCATCCGGCCAAGGGCATCTATAGCAGCACCCGTCACTCAGACAGTACTCTTCAAATTCACTTCACTGTACACTTTGCAGGCAGTGTAAGAACACACTGCTTAGCCAAACTGAGCCCCCCCCCCCCCGCCAGCTTACAAAGTCATTACAGGTGTGTTTTATACGCACATCTCCCCATTTGAGGAAACTGAGTCCAAAGACTATCTCAAATCAATGTCTACAAGGCTAGTTAAACATGCTAAAAACAGCCCTGGGCTCTGGTCCATGGCTACCACAGACCTTTTTCCTCCTTTTACCTCAAAACTCTTTGCTCTGCAATTGGCCAGTCAATGTCCACGTCTATATCCACACTATGCTCAGCTCGCATTTCATAATAAGCCATTTTTCCACCCTAAAGACAGTAGAGACATGGTGAGTGTTCTGACATTCACTTATGGACATGCAGTTTAGATCTGGGTTTGCATTATTAGGAAAAGCAATAATCCAGAAAACCAGCAACAGAGTTCAAATCAAACAATGCGTTTTCAAGTTCCCCGTTTTCCTTTAAGTAGATGATCTGTCTTAGGTGAAAGGGCAGAGACACCCTCCCGCCAGCACTCTGACCCCAGAGCTTCCTCAGGAGCCTGAGAGCTGCCTTTCCCTCTGAAGTCTCCCCTCACCACCTGACAGCCGCATGCTGGTTTTCAGGTCTTTGGTTCCAGGCCAGGGCTGGGGTGGCACCTGCAGCTACGCTGCACAGGGCACGAGAAGGGCCATTGCTCTGACGCCATTTCAAAGACCAGACCAACTATGGGGACTTCATTTGAAAACTGTTTTCGCAATCTTGTTACTTGAGAAACAATTCTTCTCCATACATTTGGGAAGGGCTAGACCACAGCTGTCCCCAGAGAAGAGCAAAGGGTGGCAGGAAAAGTGTGTGTGTGTGTGTGTGTGTGTGTGTGTGTGTGTGTGTGTGTGTGTGAATGTGTGTGTGTGTGTGGGGGGGTACCTGTGTGTGAGATCTAACCTGACCTCTAGAATGTAACTGAAGGACCAGACTTCTGTTTGCCTATGTACTGACCTAAAGACTAGGGGAAACAAACCCTTTGTTCTCAGAATATGAGTCACAGGAGAAATTTTAGAATGGAGAGGTTGCTCTTTTGATGTTTGGAATTAAAACCAGTCTTGCACATGCTCAGAAGGTGGGCCACCATGAAACTACTCTTTATTGCATGCTGTTCACATGTGTGGATATACACATGTGGGGTACATGAACCTGGCTCATGCACACGTGACAGGCTCAGATTGATACTGGGAGTCTCCCTTAATCACCCCCTCTTCACTCACTGGGACAGACCACCCTGCAGGCCAGCTGGCCCAGGGGATGCGCACAATCACCTTTTGAACTCTGCAGCCACAGGCAGGGTCCCATGACCACCAGGCTCTTAGGGACTTCTGGGGATCTCACAGTTGTCTGCAAGTGCTTTACCCACCAAGCTCCTTCCACCCCTGCATCTCGGACCCATGCTCCCCCGTTTGTTTCTTTTTTAGTAAGATAAGGGCCTAAGTCTCAACAGTATTGTTTCTGTCTTGAATGTTTCATTTGTAAAAGTTTGCTGTTTTGTGTACAGCATGTTTTGTTTGCATAAATAGTGTGCAAAGAGGCCAGAAGGAGGTGCTGACTCTGCTAGAACTGGAGTGAACAGACGGTGGTGGCCGCCGTGTGGGTGCTGGGAACTGAATTTGGGGCCTCTGGAAGAGCAGCCAGGGCTCCCAACTCCAGAGCCAGCTCCTAATTGTTTTATTTTTCAGAGCTGCAGTTGTCAGCTCTCTAAAATGGGGTAGGAATGAGCACGCTCCTCAGCAGCCGTGCAGACGGCTGTAGGTGCTGCAGGGTTTCCCACAGCCCACCCTAAGGGTGCATCAGCAGCTATAACCAAACGAACCAATTTTTCAGTACACAGGCTCAAGAATGAGAGACTGCCAATCCTCTCATTTCAAAACAAGAGCACAGAACAATAGTCAAGGTGACATAGGGACAGTCACAGAATTTGGCCTTCCAGAAAACCAGGTCAATGCTCTCCCAGATCTACTGAACTGCTTGTTTTCTGTTTTGTTTGTTTTGTTTGTTTGTTTTTCGAGACAGGGTGTCTCTCCGTAGCTTTGGATATTTTCTGTTTTAAAGTAGTAGAAATTATTTAACCACACTGCCACAATCTAATTGTAACCTAATATGGACAACAAACAACTGATGACCCTATCAGTTCTCAGCCCTTACCCCATGTTTACCTCACTATTCAACTGAACAGAACTCCACAGACACTGACTGTGAATTCTGAAGATCACCTTGCGGGTGAAGCTCAGGACCAGCAGCTGGATGATAACCCCACCTTTACTCTAAGGATGGTGTAGCCAAGCTCCTCTCCCAGAACTCCAAACACAATACAGAAGGGTTTGAAGAGTTGTATAAAATGAATATACAAACCTGTAAGTAACCCATCTCTATCAAATGTCTTTTAGCAAAATAAAATGAGCCGTTTTCATATAACTCTCCATCCCAGTCTTGTCGACGAGGCCGTTTAGCTGGATTCAAGTTCAGGGGCTCAGTCACTTCACGAACTAAAAGCAAAAGCTACAGTAGTCTACATTACTTAGAACAGACACCGTTCACTTAGTGAAAGCACAAATAAAATCCCTCAGAATGCAGACATCTGTATCTTCATAACAAAAAGTACTATTTCTAAAGGGACAACTGCTAACATTCCTTATGATTTGTAGCACCTTTAATAGCAGAGAAAGTATTTCATGAAGGAATTCAGAGAAATTCAGGTTTAAGGTATTGATAAAAGTACTGTGGTTTTGGAGGGCATGCAGGCAACCTTAGAACAGCTTCCAAAGACTGGGACTTGTCATAAAACATCACCCATACTTGACCTCTTTTATCTATTTCTCATTATTTTCAGCCTTAGAAATACAGTGTGTGCACATTGCCTAACAAGGTTAGAAAGTGTTTTCACAGAATTATCATAAAAAACTAAGGACTTTCCCACTAAATCACTGGAGGTTTTCTTTTTCAGTTTGCTTTTGAGTGTCATCTAACCCAGGCTGGCCTCGAACTCCCTAATTAACGGAGTATGACCTTACACTTGGGAGGTCCCTGATCCACTTCCTGAGTGATGGGATGACATGACAGTCATACCCACACGCCCAGCACTATGCAGTGCTGATCTGAACTCGGGGCCTTGTGCATGCGCGGCAAGGACTTTGCCAACCCAGCCACACTCCCAGCCCATATATATCAAAGCTTTTTACCAGTGGAAATATGTAGATGTTTTTATTTGGTGTTTACAATAAATATTTATTACACTGATAATAAAAGCCCAGCAGAGTCAACATTAATGAGTACAATGGATAGAACAGTGAAGCTTTTGCTGGCAATATGGAGAGTCCCTTCCCCTCTTACTGGATTTCCCGATTCTGGGATGAAGACATGTTTGGGTATACATGCACGTATGTGTGTATTTGGGGGGTATATGCATGTGCGTGTGTATGTTCAAGTAGATGCTGGTGTTGCTTCAGAAGTTTTTACTTTGGGCTGTCAGTGCTGTATGTGAAGGCTCCCATGACTAACCTTTACCCCTCCCCTCACGAACCATGTTCTATGCCATCCGACTTGGGTCTGACGTAAGTTAGGGACATTCAGCAAATAGGTTTAACAGCTAGTGGCAACACAGTTTACAAGCTGCTGGAGACTGCAGCAGAGGCAGCTCTCTGCCTTTAGGGAACCTGCAACAGAGGTGGGGATAGGTAGCTAAAATTCAGGGACTCAACAAGATGGACAGGACAAGGCTTTCTCCTGAGAGACACTTTATGTAGTGTAAGGCAGGAGACTGGCACAAGCAGAGGAGTCTGCTGCAGGAAGAACAGAGGGAAGATTCAAACTCATGGATGTGTGGACAGACTATCAGGTACAGGGAACATATGGCATCACCAGTTCTTCCCGCTGCCATGCCCTACACGGGGGGGGGGCGGGGGGGGGGGTGGGGGAGGGGTGGGGGTAGGCTGGAGATGGGGCAAGAGGCTCACAGCACTAGAAAGCTGACGTCTCCTTACAACACTGTATGATGGTGTCTCCCACCCTACGTGCAGTGGTTGACTGGGAGCCAGTTGTACCTACACAATCTTCCCGTAATTGGCAGCCACACTGAGCAGTGGCCTGGATTTGCAGGGTGAGTCTAGTACAACTTCTCACTGGACCGCTGTCATCAGCTGCTTATCCCTGTGTCTCTCAGAAATGGAGGCAAGTCTCCTCTGAAGGAAAATGTGGGTTCCACTGTCTGCGGCAGGTATATGCCACACCATGAGACACACAGAGAAGCAGAAACAGGGAGGTCACATTCAAGAGGACCAACAGTAGGAGAAATGACTCAGTTAAAAGAACAAAAATGCTGAAATTTGCATCAAGAACTTTCCAATGTCTGCCATAAATATGCTCAAGATATTAAAAAAAGATACTGAAAATAGATAAACATGGAAATTTCAATAGGGAATGGAATTCCTAAAAAATGAACTCAAATATCCAGACTAGAAAACAACAACAACAACAAAAACCCTGAGGTAATTCAACGGCTAAAACTGGCTGAAGAGATAGTTATCAGGCTCCAGCCAGCTGGAATTGCTCAAAAGTAAACAGAGATATGAGAACAGAGCAGACTGAGAAACCCAAACCAGAAACCACTCAAATCTAAGAATGGATTCCAGAAAGAGGACAAAGAAAACACTGTAGAGAAACATCCCAAGGCCAGTGTCTTAGACAGGTCACTGCTGGCAAGAGCCCCAGCTGTACTGCTGATAAAATGTGGAAAACAGAAGGCATTTTCATGACAGCACTTCAGAAAGCAGTCTTCAAATGCCAGAAGGAAACAATCATCATCTCATCTCAACGTGCAGTAAGTTTAAGATTGTTAACAAGACACCGTGACCCTGAATTCACACTAAACTGTGCACACAGGGCTATGACGGTCACACATGTATGAGCACACGTGTGTGCATGTGGAGGTGGTGCATAGGTGTGCAGGCCCAACATTTGCCTCAGGCATTTTCCCACAGCTCTCTGCACTTCCCTTTGTGCAGCTGGATCTGTCAGTCAAACCCAGAGCTTGGAGACTGATGAGGCTAGCCAGCCAACTTTCTCAGGAATCCCGTCTGTGTCACTAGGAGGCTGCCATGCCCACTCATCTTTTACACAGGTTTTGAGGATCAGAACATTGGGCCTCACAAGGTGTGGTAAATGCTTTACTCACCAAGCCATCTCCCCATTACCCTGCAGTATGTGTTTCTACTTTCAAGGCCTCTGCGTTGGCATGGTTACCACAGCTGAGTGGTGCTAGAGCCACCATGTTGCACATGCCCATCTACTCTAACAAGGATGGAAAACGACACAGACAACCACACAACTGACTCAGCGAGCAGCTATGGGTTTATAAACAAGAAATGTAATGGAGCCCAACAATTGCCAGCCTGGTTTAGACCCCATCCACCAGCAGCACTCTGCTTCCCAGGAGCTCCAAAGGGTCAGGACCGTGAGGAGATGGAACAGCCGTCCCTGGCGCTCAATCACTCAAGCATGGCCAACTTCTCTAAGATGTACGGCAATCACCTGAGGACCTGTCACAGCACGTCACCCTCAACACTCACTCTACCTCAGGATCTCCCGTGGAGGTGATACACTAATTCAATATGGAGGGTTGATGTGGTTTGATGCTCGCCTGGCAGGCCAAGAAGCAACACAAAAGGAGCTGATCTAAAAACTGACAAGTCTGCTTCGCCAACTCACAGAGACAGAGGCTGGGATGTCTAAAGAGTGGGAGGCTGAGTTAATTTGGTGTTTACCATTTTGCTTCGTAAGGAGGTCTAGACTGGATTAATTTGTCACTGCAGCTGTGCACCAAACACTTACTGCTCCTTAGCTCTCCTTACTGCTAATGGTGTTCATCCACAAAGCAAAACAAAGCCTGACTTTCCGTACGATGAGCTGGGTTACCTCCTTTCTGAATTTCACTCCATCGAAACTGATGGCGCCTCACAACAGAGAAGACAGAGTCATATCCTTCTTCTCGAATCATTTCTGCAACTTTCTGGAGGTCAGTGGGATGTAAACATGGAGATGTGGCTTGGATATTCCCCACAATGTCAACCTCTGAAGACAAAACAAAGAAAAGACGTCAAACACGCACAGTCCTGATGAGCATATGATACTGAGATCTGAAATGAGATGTTAACCCAAGTGTTGGGTAATGGTAAACATGGCTACAGATCACATATAATTTAAATGTAGGCAAACTCATACCATTGTGATAATTAAGGAATTCTACGATGGCGTCTAGTGAGGTAGAGCTGTCTTTGGACGTTTCAGAACTTCTTCGATGAACCTGTGCACCGAACTGTTTGGCCACATTCTCAATTTCATCGTGGTCTGTTGAAACCCACACACTGTTTGGACAGTAAGAAGACAGTTAAATACCAAAGTCACCAGAAGAGACTGCCAACAGTAAGACAGAGCTCTGCACCAATGTACACAACTTGATGTTGAGAAAGCTATTGTACAATCAGAGCATTTTTAATCTAGGTGTTGTGTGTATGCCTGGATCCTCAAGGCTCAAAGTTGGGGTGGGGGTTGGGATGTTCCTGAGTTCCAGGCCAGTCAATGCTGCATAAGAAGATCCTGTTTCAAAAACCCACCAACAAAATAAACAAAAACATAAAGATGCAAAACAATGCAAAAACGAAAGCCACACTACAAACCATTAGTTAGGTAGCTCTAGATTCTATTTCTATAAACTAGGAAAACCATGAACTCAGTATTTTTAAGATGGACACAGACTAAGCAAGATAGCACTAGAGGTCAAATCTAAGGTGAGTTGAAGGTGATTCTGCTTTGTATTGCCAATTTAAACCCCAAATATGATACACCAGACTAATACATGTGTAAAAATAAACTGGACTTGGCTTGACTGACATCGTTTCAAGCTCAGAAGAGAGTAAATATCTAGATCTGAGTTCACAGTGATCAGAAAACCTACCTTTATGTCTAAAACATTGAGCAGTGGATTCCTGAGCAACAACACAGATGCTATGGACCATGACTGCTCTGGCTGGGAATGTCTACCTGTAATCACCATGGCACACAGCCGCCTGTTTGATTCTGTAAGGCCAAGACAGAGAGCAAAATGCTTCCCTGTAGGGACAAACTTGTCTCTTACTGAAGCCCTGTTTTCTGAAACTCCATAAACTCCCATTTCTATAAACAGAAGATGTAAATATTACTTGAACCGCAATGCTTTAATAATGACAGTATGTAGATACTTTCAAGATTTGTAGTCTGCCATACACGTACACTCTTTGCCTACTGTCCCGTTCATCTGGCATTTACCAAGAGAAAAAGATATATGTGTGCCATATATCCAATATCACTTAAGAAAGTAAGGAAACATTTCCAACCTCTGATTTCATTTATAAGTTCATACATCCCCTTCAGCATTTGTAGAAACAGGATTTAAGGGATGGAAAGATAGTTCTGTGGGTGAGGATGCTTGCTATACAAACATAAGGACCTGAGTTCAAATCACTAGCCTCCATGTTAAAGAAAAAAAAAAGCTGGGCATGGCTTCAAGATGCACCTTGTAACCCAGAATTGTGAAGGAACAAAGAGGAGGATGGCGGCAATTGGTTACTGTCAGTGAGACACCCTGTCTCATAGAATAAGGTGGGGAGTGATACTGGAGGACACCTGACATCCTCCTCTGGCCTCTGTGCAACCCCCACCCCTCCCCACACAACACATACACACACCATAAACACACAAAGGCACACAATTGAGGATTTAAATAAAAGGACAAATGTTTCAAGATATCTGATTATACTGTGTAAAGATATGTCACAGTAATTGGTTTAATAGAAAGCTAAACAGCCAATAGGTAGGCAGGAAGTATAGGTGGGACTTCAAGACAGAGAGAGCTCTGGGAAGAAACGTGGAGTCACCTGCTGGATGGAGAGGAAGAGGACATGCAGAAGGAGCAGTAAAGTCAGAGTCACATGACAGCACACAGATGAATAGAAATGGGGTGATTTAAGTTAGAAGAGCTAGCTGGAAACAAGCCAAAGCTAAGGCAGAGCTTAAGAAGTCTCCATGTCATTATTTGGGAGCTGGCTGGCAGGACAGCGAAAGATTTGTTACAGATAGTCAATAAGCCCTCAATTTTTTTCCCTCAAAACAAGCCTGGTAAACAAGATGGCTATAGGGTGGTGCTCATGTCTCTGGCACCTACCATGTCACTTGGTGCAAAGCAAATGAGCTCATGATTTCTTTTGCACTGCAAATAGTTCGATGGCAACAGTATATAACCAAGTGAAATGCCAATGAAGCACTGGATTTTGAAAATGCAGGTGGAGGGGAGGAATATAGTAAAAATATAGCAAAAATGAATCGAATGAGAGAGAGCACACATCTCCTGGCATTTAGCTTACATCTGAAGAACAGCTGAGTGATGATTCATTCAACTGTGGAGGTTTCAGTGATCTTTTAAAATGTTTGTGAGATAAATGAAAAAAAGACGTAGTCTGTCAGTTTGTCTCCCTTCCTTCTTTCTCTCATCCTTTTATCCTTGAAATGTTCACTGTGATCTACTCTGTCCCAGGCAGCATTCTGGACCCTGGGGTATGACAGCTGATGCAGAACTCCTGGCCCATACAATGCTGTAATTCCCTCTAAACCGTCAGGGAGAGACATGAGAACCAGTTAAGCAAGCATGCTCCTTCTAACGCCTTAGCTTCCCCACACCCTTTACAGTTCTTGCTGTGTTTGATGAATGAACGAAGCGGTGAGGGTTGGGAGCAGTGTCACCCCAGCACAAAGGTGGTGGTGACTTAAGTATGCCTATGGTGATGGGCACACAAACATAAACAGAAGTCACCTGCCACAGAAAGAAAACAGAAGAGGTAATAAAGAACCACAGTGTCTCATTTAATCTGGAAGAAAAATGAAAGGCTTTGTGTGTATGTGTGACAACAGCAACATGGCCAGGAACACAGCACACTTAACACAATGGTACTCTCTACTAAAGGGACCAGGTGGACAGATCGCTCCTTGGTTGAGGGATGTCAGCGAAATGGGCAAACGTTAAAGAATGAACAAGAATGAACAGACAGGCCTAAAAACAACTCCAGGAAAGTAAATGTCAAGGTCCAAGTCAACGGCTTTAGTCTGGAATGGTCACATTCTATCTGACTCAACACACAGAGTATCAGCCATGGTGCCTGTGCAGTTATTCTGAACCATAAAGTGTCATTTCAGGGACAATAACAGAACAAAACAGACGCCCCTCATGAATCTTAAGTCCACAGGCTTAGAAAAGAAACTAAAATGTACGATGATTCTCACCCCCATGTTCTATAAGAGTCAAAAGATCCACTTGCTCTCAGACTTGCTCTTCCAAGCTGGAGCCACAGTTCTCTAACGAACATGTTCATCCACCTTTTGGGGGACTTCTGGCCATCTTAGCAGCAGAGTTTAGCAACATGGAAAAGTTCTGTTAACTTCTATCATGTGCAGGTTGGGCAAAGCACGGCTTTGAACACAATAATCTGAATTTCCAGTCTCCTCTGGTCATGAAAAGCACACAGCAGGCTGCTGCAGTCTCTACCATCTCCTTCTAAGTGTCTGCTGAAGGAAGAAAAGCGGGAGGGGCAGCTAGAGAAGATGTTCCAAAGCCCTCCAGAGGTCCTACGAAGCCAGTTCAATCCCAATCTACACATTTTAATGGAGGACCTAAGAAACACAATCTACACATTTAAATGGAGGACCTAAGAAACAGTTCACCAGAGTGAGTAGGGTAATGTCCCCCTCAGGCTGTTTGTAATGTTCTACCGGCAGATGGCCACATTCCTTCATTCATGGACCACCAGCCACTTTTACAACACACAGGCTCAGAACTGAGATGTTACAATAGAGACCATCTGGCCTGCAAAACTGGAATACAAACATACTGTGTGTCCCTGTTTAGGAAAAGTCAGCTGAAAGCTGAAAGCCAGAATAAAGATATGCTTCCATTAACAGAGCAAAGTCAAAGGACTGTCAGGACTGAAGGCATTTTCAGGGTTGTCAAGTCTCCATCTACAATCAAGGGAAGAGACCAATTGTTCCATGGGAGCATTTGATACTAGGAAAAGCTGTCAGTGTTACATCAGGGCTGAGCACACAGTATCTCCCATAATCCCCAGCGAGCCTCTCCTCTCAAGAGGTATATTCAAGTCCATCCTGTAGGTGGAGAAGTTGGGGCACAGAGAGGTGGTGGCATGGTGATTACTAACTACATGGTGAGGCCCCGCACTGCTGGCTCCAAACTGGGGCACAAACAGCAGAGCCTGGTGGAGTCAATGCTGGTCTATTACCTTCTATTGCCCAGTTACTCTTGACAGGTCCCCAAAAGATGATGCCCACAGTAGGCGCCACCGGAAAGTGAAGTCACATGGTACAAGTATCGAGGGTAGAGCCGGACACTCAAGCGGCTGGCCTGGGGAAAAGGGGCTATTCCTTCTAATTGCTGTTGTTGCTACAGGTCCTGCAGCAGGGCTTGTAGGGCCACCGTCTAGACCAGCGATGGCTCACGTCCTCCACTAAGGGAGGACTGCTACAGGGACGCTACAGTCTTTCACTTTGTGTGTGCAGTGTGCAGGGGCGGGGGCACACAAATGCCTCCATGTGTGCAGGGGTCAAGTTCAGGTTCTCAGGCTTGGTGGCGAGTGTATTTATCTGCTGAGTTACCTCACCAGCAACCCACAGATACTTTCTAAATGAAGCAGGAATTTCAAGCAAAATCTCCAATGTCTTCTATCCACACTTGCTGGGTTTTTAAGCAACAATCTCCTCTCACTTGGTAACCGTTCTTCAGCCTTCCTCATGACATTTCAGCGAGGGCTGTCAGTGGCTTCATGAGGTGGGGCTAACTGAACTAGTACAGGCAGACACAGTGACTGGCTTGAGGATGAGTCAGGGATGCAGTGGGGTCTGATGAAGTAAGGATTTTAAAGCTTTAAGGCGAGAAGACCCAACTAAGCCTGGAAAACATGAGTGGTGCACATCAAGCAGCCCGGATACTAGTGCAGCTAGTAAGGGTATGCTGCCCTCCAGTTACTGCAACTAGTAAGGGTATGCTGCCCTCCAGTTACTGCAACTAGTAAGGGTATGCTGCCCTCCACAGTTACTGCAACCAGGGAGAAACCAGACTCCATTAGCCTGTAATCAAAAGCCAGAAGCACTTTAAAGAAATGGGAGACAAGGGAGCGACACCAAGAGATGTCCACATGAAGGTCTGTCTGGACTTAGGAATCGTTATGTATGGAGAGGATGAGAAACAAGAGCCTATCCTCATGACTAGTGCACCCTCAAGCCCAGGTGCCCACGAAGATTCATCTTCCCACAGGGGCTGAGGGAAGTTACCTTACAGAATGTCTGCAGTTCACCTAAATGGGGGAGGCACACATCTTCTCTGTAGACTCCAGTCACAGAAGGCACAGAGAGTTTATACAACTGAAAACTTCCTAAGTTCAGTCTGTAAGAGAGGGCTTAGGGGCTATGACCCCTTCCTGATGTCCCCGGAACAAATGGTCCATTCTGCTGGAAGTACTGTATCTTCTCAAGGAGGGGATCAAGGTGAGGGATATGGCCTTAAGCTGCCTGAGACAATGGGTTCTCACGACACTCTGCTTGACATCAGAAAGGGGCAGCCTATCCTGAAACAAGAAACTGAGGCTTTTGGGGACAGAGTTCACAACCCCCATGCACTCTTTACGGTCCTTACTGTAACAGATCTTGTTCAATACCACCCATGACTGAGTGCTGCTCGGCTGTGGTGTTATGGTGATAATACAACACCTGGAGGAAAGATTTATTTTGGCTCACTCTCTGAGGTCTTTCCATGGTTGCTTGGCTCGAACACAGTGGCCTGTGGTAAGGCAGAGAGTATCATGGTGGAGAGGGCACAGGGAGCAGAGGGGCCCAGTTCATGGCGGCCATGAAGCACAGGGACAGAGAAGGGCTTGGACAACACAGGCCCTGGCACGTTCTAGCAAGTGTGTGTGTGTGTGTGTGTGTGTGTGTGTGTGTGTGTTTTCACTGTTTGTCTTGCCTCACCCCTGAAAGGACGAACCAATAAGGGCAGCCTTGCCTGCAAAGGGTAAGGGAAACTGTCAAAGACCAGTATCAGTCACATCCCTCTTATCAGTTACCTTTCTTCAGGTTTACAAGGATCAGGAATGTCTGCTGACACCTGGCTGTCATCCAGCAAATTGACAACCACAAAGATGGATGGCCAGCCAGTGCTCACTTGACTGGAGCTAAAGGCAGACTGCTCAGAAGCCCCACATGAGCTTTACAGTGGCACCTCCGCTGAGATGGAACAGGGGTGACCATCCACAATCCAGCCAGCCTCCGCTTCCTACCAATGTCTGTGGCTGGTGGCTCCAGAGCAGGCTGCAGGGCTCCACTGTCATGTTCCATACAAACTGGCTCAAGACAGAGCAGAATCAGTAGGTACACAGCATTTGCTGAATAAGAGATTCACCTTTTGTCCTTAAGCCTAACTATTGCACTTAAAGGCTTACCTTTTCTGTATGTGTATGTACATGTCTGTGTGAATGCAGGCATGAGTGCCGTGGTGCAAGTGTGGAGGTCACAGGGCAACCTCGGGTTCTGGTCGTCACCTTCCGCCTTGAGACAGGGTGTCTTGTGCACTGGATCCCCCAGGCTCATTCTCCTCTCTCCACCTCCCTCTTGCTGTACTAGATGTACTAGTCCCTCACCTGGATTTTACATGGGATCAGGGAGTTAGAACTCCGTTTCTCAGGCTTGCAGGGCAAGCACGCTCTCCACTGAGCCATCTCCTCCATCAACGCATCCTTTTAAGACTGTGTGAATACGTTCACACAAGTGGAAGGGCCTGAGGAGACCGGAGAACTGTATCCAGTCTCCTGGCGCTGGAGTTACAGGCAGCTGTGAACTACCTAACAATGCATTGCGCTGGAAGCTGAACTTGGTCCTCTGGGAGAACAGTACCTGTTCTCAAGCGGCGGCTACCTCTCCAGTTCTACCATTACCCTTTAGGAATCCACGTTGAAAGTCATTTCTTGACATGTGACCTGAATCATAATTAATAATTTTGTTCTCAATCTACTGTCAATAAGACTTTGATCTCTCTTCCCTTTCATGAATGTGAGACTTTTTTACTTTGCCACTGTGGCCTTCACACACCTCTAGCTCCTTTGCAGTCTGTATCGAGAGGGATAAAAACATAAAAACAAACAAAAACCAAACCTGACTTCCCTATGGGATGGAACTGGGCACGGAGCATCTTGCTGTTTCCTTGAATGTGTGTGTGTGGCAAAAAGTGGGGCCCTGGAAATGTTTACTGAACGGAACCAAAAACCCGATACTCCCCTATCTTCCCTTAGCACACTTCCTATTACGTGTTATTTTCGGAATGCCAGCTCTATTTGCTCGGCTCCACCCAGATCCTCCTTTGGGTTAAAACACACAAGGGTATTCATAAACTTAATACCTTTTGCTATCTCGGTTTTAAATAAAGTTGGCAGGGAGAAAAACCTGCCTGGGTAATATGGGGAATCAATCATCTTAAAATCCAAACCATTAGACCGTAGCAATAAATAGAAGCACAATTAGGTGGCCCTTGGCATGTGCACCGAAATTCATCCCTGGCAAAGGGTTTCATCTCCCGGCTTTGATGAATGGCATCAACTTGGAACTCACGATCAATCTGTTTTAGAAGCCCCAAACGATGCAGAAAACGAAACGGTCGTTAGCTGAGGCCAAAGTTCAAGAGGGAGAGACGAAGGCCGTTCACACTCATAAAACAGTCACCCCTCGTACACCCCGTGCACACGCAGGGCGCTTTCCGCTTTGTGCTGACTCACAGCCTCCCGGCTAGGGGGGTGATCGTTATTGTTATTGTTACTATTAATCATCATTATTATTATTTCCCCCCAAAGGTGAGGGAAGCTGGAGAGCCCCCAACTCTGGACTCGGTCCACGCACCTGCTGCCTCCCCGGCCTTGCAGCAGCGCCCGGCAGCCGGGGGGTGACAGGTGCCCGTCGGCAGGGGCCGTGCAGGGAGGG
>NC_048601.1:6838662-6923662 GCF_003668045.3 Cricetulus griseus
TGCAGAAAGGTCGGGGCCCCTCAGTGGGTCTCAGTCTGTGGGGACGGGATCTCTCTTCTCTGCCTCACTTTTCCTACAATCACCACCATTATCCTCCCTCTTGCTCTCTGACCCGGGGAGCTTCTGAACCCACTACATGACTTTGATGTCACTGTCTACCTCAGACTGGCCTGGAACAGCAGGCACTCTCTTGCTGAGCCACCACTCCCAGGGAATGAGTGAATGAATGAGTGAATGAATGAATGAATGAGCTGAAGAACCTCCCCACTTGGAAATCGAGGCTCATTTCTCTGTGCATTCTGTGGAGTATCTAAGTTTGAATTAATTTTGTTTTAACACTTATATGTTAAACATTAATCTTTCTCTTATGCTCCTGATTGACTCCCCCCACTCTGAAATTACCTTCTTTTAATGTTCTACAGGTGCCTCAAACTGAACATTTTAATCCATCATCCCCTTCCATGGACTCGGCTATTCCCTCTGCTAATTCAGTCAACAGTGTTACTGTTTGCTGGTGTGGCGTCTTTACTAGTCCCCCAGTGTAGCGCATGCCTGTTCCCATCTAAGAAAACTTAAAAAAAAAAAAAAAGCCATCCAATAGAACACGTTCCTTTGGGAAGCTACTACCTCTCACCGACTGTTGTGCAAACACCGATTCTTTGCAGGGTAACAGGTGTGTGACCAAAGCTGGCCCTTGCAATGCCCCATCTTCCCGGACACAGCTAGAGTGAGGGAACAGGCAAAGCCCTGGGACCTCACCTTTTTGCAGACACTTGGGAGAAGATCCTTGTAAGTTGTTGGATGTTAAAAGACTATAAGTATGAAGTCTAGAGGTAAAGGGGTGGGGATGTTTGGTGTTCTGAAGGGGCCAGGGGTCTGCGCTCACTCCAAAGGAAGCAAGCCCGATATATGGAGAGGGGAACATTAGCCCTGGTGAGAGAGCTTAATGGTGATGGCATCGGATGCTTTCCGAAAATACATCTTTGCATTTCAGCTCTAGAGACACCATGACTGGAGCAGGACAGGGTGGAGTTGTGACTGTAAGTCCTCACATGGAGCTAATTCAGAATCAAACCCTGAAGGGGTGGGTCTTTGTTGATGCTGCCTTGAGTTGAAGGCAGTTGCTCGTCTCATTTCCCACAGTGCCTTGTCAGTAGGAGCTACCTTTGTCCTTTTGTCCCCATGTTGGGGAAAAGAGGCTGGGAAGAGGGCTGTGCTATCTCTAAGAAACTTGCACAGTTGCACAAGCCCATGCTCACTTGCTCTGCTCCTGAGACTCCTGGCTACAGAGCTCCATGCTACTTTTTAAGCGTGTAGGAGTCTGTGACCCTGGGAGGAAGCCAGAAATAACGGAATGCCCCAGAAAACACACTGTCCATTTCTTTCACTGCCACAATCTCTCCGTGTGGGCAGAGCCCAGAGATCATCTCATGGGACAGAAAGATCCTGTGGGGAACACAGTGTCACTCACTGGTCTATTCATCGTGTTCAGTGGTCTCTGTGTTATGGTTTTTCAGTGTTTGACTTTAGGAAAATTGCTTCTCTGGGAGTCTAAATTTCCTCACCTGTCTCACAGATATGGTAAGCATAATGACCACATCTGTAAAGCTGAGAACTAAGTGGCAATGTATAAAAAAATTACTTAGTACATTGAATAGAAAATAGTCACAGTTCTAAAAAGGAGAGCTTTAAAATATTTGTATATTAGCAAAAAAGGGCTAGATTATCAACAGGTACAAAAGTTAGTGTTTTACAATATGTTAACTGATTTTAAAAAACAAAACAAAACAGCATAATCCATAGAAAGGCTCTCTGGGTAAAAATGTTAAGTGTGTGGACCAAGTGAGCTGGGATTGGAGCATTTCAGGATATTTGTTGTGTAACCTGTACACAACAGTAAAATAACAATCACCATTCACCCACCCATCATATTGTCTTTATTTTCACCCTTGATCCACTGACATTTCTTCTTAATAACATTTATTTTGTTATACTGGAAGCATATCTGTCTTTCCCATGACTGACAGAAAAATCTTGGAACATAGCCTCTTTAAATTCAGCATTTGTATCCTCACACACACACACAAAGAGATGCACTTACAAAACGTGAATGAAAAACTAATGAAAAACACACTGGACCAGGCTGTGAGGGGCAGGGGTGGGAGCAAGAGAGGAGAAGAGAAAAGGGAGCAAAGAGAGTATCTGTGAACCCAGAGACAAAGAGGGAAAGAAAGAACCATTAGCCAAAATGGCTGAAGTTATGTCAGAATTAGAGAAGCTGGGGAGGAGGAAAGCCTGGGCCCTGGGCTAGAGAGTTTAGGTAGGGGTGGGGTATGCCAGCCAGGATGGCGCTGTAACACTACCTAGAGATGCTGCAGGAACCAGGTGGCCAGGACTGCTTTGCTGTGTTAAATAGGCCCCGAAGTTAGCCATCTGAGACCTAACAAAACAGGTCTGAAGTATATTAGGGAGTCTAGAAAATGAGGAGACTGGAGAGTTTTACTTTGACCTGTTAATTCCCCGGGGAAGAAATCAAGCAGACTTGAACAGATTGTAGCAAGATCACATGTTGAAAGGACCAGTTCCCCATTTCAGCAGCCGTGACAGTAATGCGTGCTTGTCTGACCTTGTCTTGGTCACTAGGAGGTCAGATGCCTGCCTCGTGGCAAGGAACCAATCAGAAGTTAGCTGGTGGCGCTATGCTTTATGGCTCTGGGTGTGCTTTAGAGACAAGTGCACAGCAATGATGCACAGAGCATAGCAACCACCCTGGGAGGGCCTATGGGCCATAACAACCAATTGACCGAAAATCAACACAGGGCAAGTCCTCCAAGCCTGGAGGCACACCAATCCTGAGCCTGTGCATACCCCTAGACACTCCTTTTACGCTGCCCTATAAGATCTCTATGCAGACGCTTCGAGCTGTCTTTCCTAGCCATCTGCCATGGTGGGTGGATGGATGGAAGGCCCGAGGTAACATGGGGTTAGCTTGTTAAACAACTATAATAAAGCCTTGTACAGTTTGCATTAAGCTTTCAACTCCACCTGGTGATTGGGGTGACCACGGTCCTGGGCTGAGATCCCGGAGGCCTGAGCCTCCGGGGGTCTTACAATGTCACAAATACAGACAGTAGTTAGAAACTACATAGTCAGGCCTTCTCCTTCACAATGAGTGGCTGGTTCTGTTTTCTATTTGAGATAACACTTTTTTGTGCTTACATTTGTTATCTCTGGCCTGGGAGAGGCTCCTCGCCTCTTGCATTCAGGCTAAGAAGTTCTCCAGAAGTTCAAAAGGACAAGGAATGTGTTTTGCCCTGTAGTCTCCAGACAGGAAGCCCCTGCCAACTTTGGCTTTTTTGTCATCATGAAGCCAGCTTCTGATACAGAGAGAGGTCTGTGCAACTTTTCAGGCTGATGCTGAACAGTTTCGGCGGCTTGGGATAAGGTTCACTGGATAATGTGCTTGCCCGTAAACACGAGGACCCGAGTTTGCTCCCTAGCACCTATGTTTAAAAAACAACAACAAAAACCCCGCCAAAAGCAAAAACAAACAATCCAGTGATGCAGTGCCCACCGAATGAACAAAAGAAATATAAAGAAAAGGAAAGGACGTAACTACTCCCAGGTATGGTGGAGGAGAAAGTTGATTGTAGATTTGTGGGAGAGCAGAGCTGGAATGGGGAGACGGGGGGGGGGGGGGGGAGGGGGCTGATAGGGGGGGAACTGGATGGAGCAGCCAGGAGGCCAAAGGCACAAAAAGGGGAAAGATAACCAAAACGTCTGGATTATATAGTGAAGAGCCTCTGGGAGAAGGGCAGTCCAGCCCCTGGGCCAGAAGGTTCAGGGGTCGAGGGAGGGTGGGGTAGTCTAGACAGACTCTACTGTAGGGACTGAGGGAAGCTGGTAGTATCTGGTGGCCGGGCCTGGCTTTGATATGCTAAATAGGCACCTCAGCCTTTTGTACTGGGTTTGAGACTTAACACTCACTTGTAGTTATGCAGGAGTAGCAGAGATAGGAAGGCCCCTAGGGCTTGCTGGTCGACCAGACAAACCCAGTCATGAGCTCCAGGTGCAGGAAAGAGAAGTCTCAAAAAAATAAAGTGAAGGGCAAGTGAGGAAGACACCAGACGTTGACCTCTGGCTTTCGTGTGTGTGTGTGTGTGTGTGTGTGTGTGTGTGTGTGTGTGTGTGCGCGCGAGCGCGCGCGCGCGCGCGCGCGTACGCGAACACACACAATTATAAGGCTCTTACTGGGCCTTGGGAAGATCAGAGCTTCTCAGCCTCAGACTTGTGCACATTACAGTTTCTGAAAGGAATTGCCACCAAGATTTCAAACCCCTTCGGCCTATCACACTCTGTGTATTTGAGTTTCTAGCCTTGGACCTGTTAATCCCAAAGAAGGGAGGAGGAAGTCCTGTACCCAGATCATCATGGTCAAATTAATTAATTAATTAATTAATTAAAGTAAGCTTCTCTTATCCATGTACACGGACTGACTCCCCTAAGGTGGGGTTCAATAGGTCAGCACTGGATGTGAGGAAGACAAGGCTTTTTATAGCTTAGGGGTAAGGGGTTTCCATATGGTGGACTTGTTGGACAAACTAGGCTGGGTTATAAGAGCAGAACAAACCAGTTAGTTCTAATGACCTCTTGAAACAAAGACATGGTTGCAAGGTAGGCATAACAAGGTAGCCACAGTGATAATAAGTTTGTAATAGGTGGTCACATATTCTTTTGAAACAAAGGTATGGTTGCAACATGCTTATAAACCACTCTTGAAACAAAGACAAGATTGCAATTCCTGGAATACATAGCACAGAACCATTTGTAGTTAAAGTTACAGGTGGAGTACAGTTCAATTCTTGAAAAACAGGTTTAATCATAAACAGGAATTTTTCTGTCCTGTTTGTCTATACTGTAAGATGGTTTTTAAGCCTAAAAGGGAGGCAGGCTGGTTCTTCAGAGCTTTGCACCTAATTCTCTTTTTCTGAAGCTCTGGGCAGAGATCTTCCTCAGTTTCTCACGCAAAGGCCTCCTTGTGGCCAGGAGAAGGAATGGGAACCCTGAGAGAGCCCTTGTGGGAACTTTCCCCTTGGGTCTCTTCCTTATTACCTTCCCTCTGACCTCAGGGGCTACAAAACTTCCAGAGCCCTTTGCTTGAGTCTCTCCACCAGTGAGAAAGTCCCATATTGGGGTGGTCCATCTGACACTTAACTGTTACATTGGACCAAGAGGGAAAACAGAACAGGGCAGCTGGCAGGTCCTCTGTTTTAGACTCTCGCTTAAGCCATTGCAGAATGTACGCAAAACTTTCTGTAGCTGCTTTACTCAATAACTCAGATTCTAGATAGACTAGTCCACCACCCCTTTCCTGCTCAGCTGGGCTTCAGGTAAAAGAAACTGGCTTTGGATTTCTAGCCCCAGAAATCTCATCTCCCCTCCCCTCCCCTCCCCCCCTCCCCTCCCTCCCCTCCTCCCCTCCCCTCCCCTCCCCTCCCCTTCCCTCCCTCCCCTCCCCTCCCTCCCCTCTCTCTTCCTGTTTCAAACCACTAGTTTTGTGGCAATTTATTGCAACTGTAGTACGGAACTGTACTGGCTGGTTTTGTGAGTCAGCTTGATACAAGCTAGAGTCATCAGAGAGGAAGGAGCCTCAGTTGAGGAAATGTCTCCATGAGATCCAGCTGCAAGGCATTTTCTCAATTAGTGATCAATGGGGGAGGGCCCAGCCCATGTTGGGTGCTGCCATCCCTGGACTGGTGGTTCTGAGTTCTACAGGGAGCAGGCTGAGCAGGCCAGGGGAAGCAAGTCAGTAAGCAGCTCCCCTTCATGGCCTCTGCATCAGCTCCTGCCTCTGGGATCCTGCCCTGTTTGAGGTCCTGTCCTGACCACCTTCAGTGATGAACAGCAACATGAAATTGCAAGCTAAATAAACCCTTTTCCCCCAACTTGCTTTTTGGTCATGGTGTTTTATACCAGCAATTGAAACCCTAGCCAAGACAGAAACTAATACACTAGCATTTTGTAGAGAATTTCTTTTTTCTGTATTCTTGAGTTGTCCTAGTTTCAATTCTGTTTGTTGTGATGCAATATCCCAATAAAAAAGGAACTCAGGAGTGCGCTGTCTCGTTTTATATTAACCTGACTGACATAGCCATAGTCACCTGAGATTAGGGAACCTCAATTTAGAAACACGATTCTATGTGATTGGGCTGTGTGAAAGTCTATAGGGCATTTTCTTAGTGATTTTTGTGGGAGGGACCATCCCATTTGAGGGGTGTCATCCCCAGCCTGGTGGTTCTGGTTCTATAAGAAAGCAGGCTGAGAAAGCCATGAGGAGCAAGCAAGCAAGAAGCTTCTTCCCTCCAGGCCCTCTGCATCAGCTCCTGCCTCCAGGTTTCTGTCCTGCTCGAGTTCCTGCCCTGACTTCCCTCAGTGGAAGTATAAGGGAAATAAACCCTTTCCTCCCCAAGTTGCTGTTGGTTGTGGTATCTTACTAAAGCAATAGAAACTCTAACTAACAGAGGGAAGAAAGTATTTATTTAGCTTCTAGTTCCAGGTTTCAGTCTACCAACCAAGGCAGGAGTTTGAAGCAGATGCTCACATCACAGTCATAGACAAGAGCAGAGAGAAACACAAGCATGCTCAGGGATCAGCTAGTTCAGATCTCAGGCCCCAAACCTGGGGACTGGGTCTTCCCACATCGGCTAAGGCAATTGGGACATCCCTTACACACGGGCCCCCAGGCCAACAGGAGCTAGACAGTCACATGTTGAGACTTCCTAGGTGATTCTACAGTGAGTCACATTGACAATTAAAATCAACTGTCTTCTTGGGTATAAGTGGGCTCTAGTTTTCTAGTGTGCTTGCCTAGTTTGGGGCAATATAAGATGCTTTACTTGGCTTGGATTAGCCCCTTTTCTGCTTCCTTAGGCGTTTGTGTGTGCTGGCTATGTCTCCACACGCTTAGTGAACTTACCTGCGTCTTGACCTTGTGCAAATATTTTGTAAATTCTACCTCTAGGATTTTTTTTAAAGGACTTCCTAGGGTTTCTATTTCTTTTTAAATCAGTTTAGTAGTTTGTGAATCTTGACTGTGTTTGTTTTACCTAAGTTGTCTAATCCGTTTTGTGCAAGGCTGTATTAATTGTTATCAATACTAACTTTTGCTCAGATTCCAGCAGCCACTTGCTGGGCAATGTGTCACACGCTCCTGATCCTAGCAATCGGGACAGCCCTTACACACGGGCCCCCAGGCCAATGGGAGTTAGACAGTCACTCGTTGAGACTTCCTCGGTGATTCTACAGTGAGTCACATTGACCGGTGTCTCATTATTTCTTCTTGCCTATTTTCAATACTCATTTACTTATGCGTGCAGAGGAGCATGCAGGTGTGAGTGTACCGGTGCTTGCAGATGTAGAGCCCACCACACAGAAGTCTGGTGTCTTTTTCTGTAGTTCTCCCCATTCTTGCCTTGAGCCACATTTCCTCACAGAACTCAAGGCTCACCTTTATGTGATTACACTGGGCAGGGCCAGCCAGTGAGCTTCCAGGATCTGCCTGTCTCTGATCTCAAATGCCAGGGTTTCAGGCACTCACAGGCTTTCCCGTGGGTGCAAGGATATCCCAATCAGGTCCTCCTCACACTTACCGGGCACATGCTCTTGCTTGCTGAGCCCGTTCCTCAGCCCATCTTCCTGTCCTTTTCTCTGTCTTTGCTCATTCAGATCCCTGCTGCTTGTTCTTGTCTTCCGTGGAGTCAGTGGGTTCATGGATGCGCTCTCATTTTCATAAACACTTGGCTTAATTCTTTGTCACCGGTTGACAACTTTCTTCTGCTGACTGGGCTCTCGCCTCAGTTGATTTTCCTGTCCACACCTTCATTTCCTTCCTGTTAGTGTCATCCCCCTCTGTTGACTTCCTGTATGAACAATTTCGTACTTATACTGAAATTGTTGTAGCCCCTGCTTTAGCCTTCATTTCCTCTCTGTTATGATCATTTCCCTCTTTCCTTCGGGATCTTTGTGGGACCCTGAAGAGCTCACCCCTTGTTTCCATCATTGAAATAGGACGATTCCTCAGTGTATTTACAGGAATTTGGGTGAGCAAGGGGAGACAGATGTTTTTCGGCAGAGCAGATGGACAGGCAACCTAAATTTTGTTTAATTCTTTTTCCTCATCTGTGTGTGTGTGTGTGTGTGTGTGTGTGTGTGTTTGTACTGAGTGTGTTGAACATACATGTTATGCATGTGTGTGATCACGTGTGTTGGAATGCACATACATGTGTGCCAGATCCTCCAGCAGGTAGAGCTGTGGGAGAGCCGGTCTCTTCCTGGGGCTGAGCGGGATGTGAAGGTCGGCCACCCAGACGCCCCTCCTAGTCACCGGAGAGAACCACACTAAGTCGGGAGACTTGTCGAAGCAGAGTCTCATTTTATTGCAACAGGCAGGGACTTATATAAGGCGGAAGTAGGGGATGGGAATCTTAGTATGGGATAAGGTGAGGAGTAAGGGCCAATTCCACCACGCTAGCAGTTAGCCAGGCAGAGCAGTTGTAGGTCAGGCTGTGCTCAGTCACCTACGTGCTGATGTTAAGGCCAAAGACAGGTTGACAAACTCCAATCAGGCTCAGGAGGTTACACTGGGCTTCACGTCCCAGCCTTTTTAGGCCCAACCTATGTGCTGCCCTGAGCCTGATGCTGAGAGTCCATCTCATCACTCTTCCACCTTATTCACTGAGCCAAGATCTCTCAATCAAACCCAGAGCTCATGCTTTCTGTGCATTTATGAGTTCTGGGAATCTGAGCTCTGCTCCTCATACTTGTACTGAAATTGTTTTAGCCCCTGAGCCATCTCTCCAGTTAGATTCTTTTTCTAATTTTATTTTTACTTCTCTCTCTCTCTCTCTCTCTCTCTCTCTCTCTCTCTCTCTCTCTCTCTCTCTCTCTCTGTGTGTGTGTGTGTGTGTGTGTGTGTGTGTGTGTATGTGTGTCCAGCACAGGGTGTCATATCCCCACAAGATGGAGTTCCAGTTAGTTGTGAGCACCAGACATAAATGCTGGGACCCAAACATCCAGGTCCTCTGGAAGATCAGTAATCGCTCTTAACAGCTGAGCCATCTCTCCAGCTGATCCATTTGCTTCTTGAAGGAGGCAAAGCTTCTCCTCCACTGCCAGGAAGCAAGGCTCGTGGCTCAGTTGGAAGAGTGCTCACCTAGCATGTGTGAGGCCCTGCGTTCAATTCCCAGTTCTCCCTGAAGCCAGGAAGGCTGCATACATATGACTCTCGTGCTAGGGACATAGGATCAGAAGTTCAAGTTCGTCCTTGGCTTCCTAGGGAATTTGATGGCATCCTTGGTTATGTGAGACCTTGTCTGAACAACAAACAAGCAGCCCCTTTCCATGGTTCAGGTACCAGTGTGCTGGGAACAAACTGGTGTTTGCAGTTGACTTCCATTTCTTCCTTCTAACACAGCATCCCAGGGACGCAGATTTCTGTGACTCATACCTGACCCCCCCCCCATGTTTCATGTGTATTTTTTGTTCTGGCTCTTTCTGAGATAACTAGCTGCAATATTTTTTCTCTCTGGTTCTTTGGGAGTGTCTGCCCGCTTGATCCTCACTAGGATCGAGGGCCCTTTCTGCTTTGTCATTTGGATAAACTGGGTAAAATAAAACTGTCTTCCATGTTCACCCAAAATAGCTTTATTGCTTTCCTGTCTCTTTCCCCATTGCTTTGGAGCGCTTCCAGATAATGTCAGCCGTACCAGCCTGTGCCACTGCCTCAGAATAAGACATCCCTGTCTTGAGTCTGAATGTTTCCTGTGCTTGCTATTTATAATGCTTCCTCTCACTTTACAGTCTTTTTTTTTTTGTAGTTCTTTTTTATGCCTGCAGTTTTAACTGATGAGTTAAAAGGTCTTATCTTTGAATTTTCACCTCACTCTGGTGCATTCTTGTACCCCTAAGGAGGTACTGATGTGATTGCCCTCCTTACTTTTTTGGCAGTGGGATTGGTTCTCATAGTCAATATGGCTGAAAATCTCGAGGTCACGTTTAATGCTGCTTTTGGTCCTTTGCTTTGACATTTAGTCTAGACACCATGGTGAAATTATTTATTTTGTATTTATCTTATTAATACATATGTGTGCTTGTTCCTGAATGTGTGTATGTGTACAATGTGTGTGCACAGGTCTTCTCAGAAGCCAGGAGAGGGCATCAGACCCCCTGTAACCGGAGTTACTGGCAGTTAGTTGTGAAACACCGTGCAGGCCCTGAGAACCAAACCTGGGTCTTCTGCAAGAGCACCGGTGCTCTTAACCAGCCAGCCAGCTCTTTAGCTAGGATTTATTTTAAAACATGGTTTTTAAAAGCAGGATATGAAGGAGTGGATTTCATCATGGCATTTTCACAGGAATGTGTCCTTGTACTTTGCTCATCTTCATCCTCTGCTGTTTCCCCAGCTCCCGCCTCCCCCAGCTGGTCCCTTCCTTCCAGACAGCCCTACTCTCCTCTCCTGTCTCAGGCCTTCTACACCCACTTCCTTCCTGCTGCTCTCAATAGTTCTTCCTCGTGACCTCCTTCTAGTTCCGTGCAATTCCCACACATTTGTAAGTATAAACACTTCCTCTGTGTGTGTGTGTGTGTGTGTGTGTGTGTGTGTGTGCATGCTTGTGTGTGTGTGTGCATGCTTGTGTGCGTGTGTGTATGTGTGTGCATGTATATGTGTGTGCATGTGTGTGCGTGTGTGTGCCCGTGTGTGTGTGTGTGTGCATGCTTGTGTGCATGTGTGTGCGTGTGTGTGCCCGTGTGTGTGTGTGTGTGCATGCTTGTGTGCATGTGTGTGCCCGTGTGTGTGTGTGTGCATGCTTGTGTGCATGTGTGTGTGTGTGTGTGTGCATGCTTGTGTGTGTGTGTGCATGCTTGTGTGCGTGTGTGTATGTGTGTGCATGCTTGTGTGCATGTGTGTGTGTGTATGTGTGTGCATGTATATGTGTGTGCATGTGTGTGCATGCTTGTGTGCGTGTGTGTGTGTGTGTGTGCATGCATGTGTGTGTGTGTGTGTGTGTTGTGTGATTTAAAATCTAGTTTCTATGCATAAGAGAAAATGTGGTGTTTGTTTTTCTGAGTTTGGCATATTTTGCCTCACATACCGATTTCCAGCTCTATCCATTTTCCTACAAATGTCAAAACCGCGCTTTGGCTGTAAATTCCATCGCCCACGCAATGACTTATTTTTGGATGTCCATTTTACCTAGTTGCAGAGTTAAAACTTCGTTGAACGCATCTAAATACCCCATTCCAGAAACAGTTCAGCGGCACCATTAGTCCCATGGTCCTTCCGCAGTTCTCCGTGTCATCCCTTGAACAAGGCCTCCTTTCTTACACGCCTCTCCCCGGGATGGCATGCATAGTTCCAGGCACCATATCTAAACACAGCATCCACAGGGAGCGAGAGACTGACACTTCACTTCTTCTAAGGGAAAAGAAAGCTCTTCTGGAATCCTCTCCCTTCTGTCAACAGCCAGCCCCTAATTAGCTCACGGCTGCTTAGGCTCAGAGCCCACTCTGGAGTTCAGGATGGGGTCACCTGAGTGGGTCAGTACTGTGGGGAAGCCAGGGTGTGCTGGTGAGGAAAAAGGGGACTAAGAAGCAACACTGGCTGTAGACTTGATGATGTGTTGAAATTCAACATTTTTGTTGTTATTTAAAAGTTTTTATTTTTTTTCCTAAAAAGATAGAAACTCACCTTTACAGTCACAGCAACATTGCTGTGTCATTTCAAAACAGAAGCCTGCTTTGCTTAAACAACAGTCATTAAAGACAACTTGTTGTTGTCAAAACTCATGAGCTTCCTAACATAGAGGTAAAGGAGAAGTGTTTTGTCTAGTTATGTAAGGTTTCTTTCTTTTTTATCTGACATATTTTATTGCTTCTGGTGTTGGAATCAGAGAAAGAACTTGATTCTCCATAAACCTGAGCTTACAAGGCTCCCTGGTGTTGTTGCTTATAGTGGAGTCTCCTGCTTTAAGGGGTTGAATCATATTCCATTGCATATAAATAGGTGTATGTGCACACGCACACGAATAATTCCTTCAAAAATAAGCAAATATTGCAAAGTTTGAAGACCATATATGCTGACAGGGTGAAGGAAGACACTGATGCATGAGAAAGTTTATTGCTCTTGGCCTATTTGACCTGGACTATTCATCCATCATTATGAAATAGTCTCTTTAATTTAATGTGCAGATAAATAATAATGTTGGCAGCTTTAATAAATGTCACAGTGACAGACTTTTTTTCCAATGTGAATATAATTTAGTAATTACATCAGTGTTTTAAAAGAAACTGTATTGGAGTATAATTAATATACAAAAGTTGCGCATGCTTAATTATACTTTGTTTTTTGATTTTTTGAGACAGGGTTTCTCTATGTAATAGCTGTTGCTATCCTGGAACTTGCTCTGTAGTCCATGCTGGCCTTAGACTGACTCACTGAGATCTGCCTGCCTCTGTCTCCCGGGTGCTGCAATTAAAGGCAGGCACCCTCACCATCTGGCTTAATGATCCATTTTGATGAGCTTGGATAGATCTGTAAAACTGTGATATCACCACAGCCAAAATACTGAGTAGATACAGAACCTCTTAAGAATCGTGCACGCGCCATAAGCTCCCCGTCTTTTCCACACAGCACCACATTAACCACAGGGCTATGTCCTATATCAGATCCGCAGAGCCTACTCATCTGCATTACTGAAGCTTGTGCTCGTCTGCAACGCTTCCCCATGGTTTCCTGTCCAGCTTTGGAAATCTCTTTTCTACTCTCTGCTTCTAACAGTTTGGTTATTTTTGCTCTTTTCTCAGTGTTCTTTTGTTACTTCACTCAGCATAGTCTCCCAGGCTGATCTATGGTGTCGCCAATGGTAGGATCTTCCTATTTTGAGATTTTATTTTTGTTTATGTGTATGTTTGCATGTGTGAGAGAATGTGCCCTGTGAGTGTGGTGCCTGTGGTGGCCAGAAGAGGGCATCAGATTCCCGTGGAGTTGGGATTATAGGTGGTTGTGAGCCACTCTGCGTGAATGCTGGGAACTGAACTCTGACCCTCTGGAAGAGCAGCAAGTGTTCTTAATCTCTATGCCTTCTCTACCCCCTGGCTGTCCTCTTGTAAGGTACAATATTTTACCTTAATATAAGTCACATTTCCCCTATCCTGCTTCGAATCTCCTGATGGACACTGGATTTATTTTCAAGTCTTAGTCATTATGAATAATGTCACAACAAAGATCTGCAGGGGCACAGATCTCTTTATGAGATTCTGCTTTTGATTTTATTACAAACACAAATAGCAAGATATTGCAAGATCATATGACAGTTCTGATATTAATTTATTTCAGTGCTAGAGACTGAATCTAGGGCCTCATATAGGCTAGATAAGTGCTCCACCACTGAGCTCCTCCCCTCATTTTAAACTTCAAACAGCCTTGACATTTGCTGTCCTCCTCCTCAATACCTAACCTACTAGGTGTGAAATAGTATCTCATTGTGGGCTTAATATGCTGGTCTCTGGTCTCTGACGATTAATGA
The DNA here is from genome assembly GCF_003668045.3 of Cricetulus griseus. Taxonomy (NCBI): domain Eukaryota; kingdom Metazoa; phylum Chordata; class Mammalia; order Rodentia; family Cricetidae; genus Cricetulus; species Cricetulus griseus. Next base: position 6,852,246 of record NC_048601.1, read on the forward strand.
GGTTAAGATCCTTTTAAATATACTGCTGGCCATTTGTTTGAGTCTTTTGCTCTTAATCTAATTTATACTCATTTTATATAGGAGGTTTTGTGTGTTGGGTTTTAACCCCTTGCCAGACATTTTCTGAACACATCTTCTCACCTGTGTTGTTAGCCTCTTTATTCTATTGGTTTTTACTTTGCTTTTAGAGATATTTCTATCTTGATACAGCTTCACTTGTCAAGTTTTAATTGTTCGTGTTTGGATAGCAAGTCTAAAAAATATTGTCAATATTAATGTCAAGAAGCTTTCCCTTGCCAGGCCTGGTGGTTAGTAACTATTATCCCAGCACTTGGAAAATGAAGGTGATGAAAGGTGTGTGCCACCATACCAGACTTCATTATTTGCCTTTTGACTGGAGAATTTAATTCATTTATCTTTGACATATTCAATAGTTTAAAAACATATTGTTTTCAATTTTGTATGTTGTTTTCTGATTCCTGATAGATAAGCATGCCAAAAATACACAATAATTAGATCCTCATACCAATTACAAAGCTCAATTCAAAGGGAAAATTTGAGGCCAGGACTTTAAAGTAGCTTTCTCCCTGTGTTTTCTTAGAGTGGTTTTAAGTTTTGAATCTCTAAGAAAACACAGGGAGAAAGCTGCTTTATTTGTTTGCTTGTTTGAGACAGTCCAGACTGGCCTTGAACTCACTATATAGTCCATTCTGGCCTCAAATTTCAGGACTTTAAAGGCACTTATGGAGTCCAAGTGTAGAAGAGGGTGTGGCAGGCAGTGGTGACCAAGAAAGCAGGTGGTGGCACTGACATCAGACAGAATACAGTTTAAGGCGAATACTGTCAAAGGAACAGGGCGGTCATTAATGAATGAGGAAGACACCGCAATTACACCCAACGCCTTCCTGATACAGCACTCAACAATGTGGAGCAAGTGATAGCTACGGATAAGAAGGAGAGAGCGTGGGATGGCCGATCCCTTCTCCACAGAGTACTTCTCACCCAGACAAAGCCAGTCAGCAGACAATGAACTCCAACTATGCTTTAGTCCAAGTGGTTCTAACAGACAGGGCATTTCCTTTCCCTGGCAGGAGAATACAAATTGTTCTCACGGCTACATGGAGTAAGAAAGATCACAGGAAAACATAAGCCTGAAGAAATTAAAGGACACTTAGAGCACGCTGTCTATCTGTCCCGGGCACAGTGGCGAGAAGCTGGAAGTCAATCAGAACATTGAAACCTTCACCAATCAGGGTTGGCTATAAAGCGTGAGAATTAACTCCAAAGCCTGGGGCCGAATCACTGCGTCTGTATTTCCTTCCCTACGAGGACCTCAAAAGCATAACATTCTTATCATGCCATCAGTGTTTTAACTTTACAGGACACAAAATAGAATGGGGTTAAATTTATATTCATTGGGAGATTGCGGAGGTGGAGGGTCCCATTTTGTGACTTTAAATGAGAATGTATTCCTATAGCCAGACCATAAATTCAAGTAACAGCTATCAAAGGAACATGCTAATTAGCGAAGACAGGAGGGAACCACCAATAGGGATGTCACATACTAATTAGCAAAGGTAACGGAGAACAACCAATCAGCAATGCCTGCCTACTGTTCAGTGCAAATCTCTGCAACTCTGAATGTAGCTGTGCAAGCCATCAAAGATGAGACTGTGTTCAGAATCCAGTTAGTAGCTACAAGTCATTTAAAAATTTTACATTAGGGCTAGAGAGATGGCTCAGTGGTTAAGAGCACTGACTGTTCTTCCAGAGGTCCTGAGTTCAATTCCCGGCAACTACTTCTGGTGCCCTCTGCTGTCATGCAGGCAAAAGACTGTATACATAATAAATAAATAAAATCTTTAAAAAAAATTTTACATTATCTATTAATAAAATTGCAATTTTATTTGAACCATTTTTATTTATAAAATGTACTGAAAGGCATTTAGATATAGCAATTGTATTTCTTTTAATAATATTCTACTATATGATTTCTATAATTTAAAAATATTAATGATGGGAGTTGGTTAATATTAGTGTTTTCACTATTGGAAGTCCTTATAATTAACACAGAGCAAACTTGAATGGCACAAAGATAACATTTGAAAACTGTACAGTGTCAGTTTGAGGGACAGCTCCGTATCACAGCCCTTTCCCGGTAGATACGAGGTTGAGACTTCAGTCCTAGTACTGCAAAAGCAGTGCATATTGGGAATACATACAACAATTGGATGTATTCTTATAGGAAGAAAACATGTAAAATGAGCAAGAAATCCCCCAACGGGCTAGCATCCAAGGGATGATAATCTTAACCCACAGAATTCAGAAAATATCACAGGAATAGGCTGCTTAATTTATACATATTTGTGAGATCTTAAATCTGCATGTTATTGACTTCCACTCTCATCCGGTATTTGGAAAGTTTATCATAGACATCATCTCAAGCACCCCAGAAACTGTCAGCTTTTCTTTATGAGATATGCTTGTGTTAGGAAAACAGAGCCAATGAAGGAGATTTGTCACGTGCTTTCCTGTGATTGAAGAGGCTGAGAAGTTCCAGTACTGTCCATCGAAGGCTGGAGGCCTGCGTAGTTCCAGGACCATCCATCTCCAGGGCCTGAGGGTATGAGGACCAGGAGCCAGTAGTGTGAATGCCAGCTCAGGTCTCACTGTGAGCCCTGACCCAAGCCTCCAGGCCTCAGATCTGGAGCACCGTTCTGAAAGGAGGAGAAGATGGTGTTCTGGCCAGAGGGGAGATTCACACCTCCTTGCCTTCCATTTTCAGGCCATCAGTGGGGCAGGTGATACTTCACATATATTAGTAAGGTCATCTTTCCTCAATTGCAATTCGAACACTTCAGAAACACCACTGTAGACACACCGACCAATAAAAATGTTCCAGAGATCTGGGCATTCCTACACCCTGTCAAAGGAACACATAAAGTGAACCACCAACATTCAATCCATTGTCAGCTGGGAACTGTCCTGACCTGCAGGACATCAACCTGGGGCAAGAGAGTCAGGGATAGGGAATGGGGACAAGAGACACAGAAAGAACAACCACAAGACAGGATTCTGATCAAGTGGCAAACTTTATTTTTATCTCAGGCTAGCTTATATAGTCAGTAGAGCAGGATATGGGGAGGGGTAGAATAGGTTGTTTGTGAGCCAGGTGTTAGTGTAGGCAGGATATTAGGAAGCCACAAAGAGGATGTTTGGCAGGGTAAAGAGTTCATGAGTAAGAGGTCCAGGAAGGGTTGCTTAGGTGACTGAGCCTGTGGGTGGAGGACTGGGTTAAATTGTTTCTTTTCTTGAGCTGAGGTTCTAAGGAGCTGCTATGTAAAGGTTGACTATGTGGCCTGCCAAGCATGGCCTAGGATCTCATGCCAAGCCCTGAGATTTGGCTCCCGACAGGGAACCACACACCTGCTAGCTCACACTTAGTCTTCAAACAACGATGACAATGAAGCCACAGTTCTGCCCAGGCACTGAAACTGCTCCATAGGCAAATAAAAGAGGAGGCCACAACCCTGAGTAGTTTCTCCTTCCTCCAACATCTTGTAGCTTAAATAGGATGGGGAATAATTAACTGGTACTGATAAAGTCAAAAAACTTTGTTCACTTTACAAGGTTAGAAGATGCACACAGTTCCAGCCCATTTTTCTGTAACTGCTCACATGTTAGAGCTGGTATTTATCACTACCTTCCTGTATTACTCCATCTACAGCCCCTTTGTCCTCAGCAAGACCATCAGCATATCTGGTAGCATATTGACCCTGCAGTCTTTGTCTGAAGGGACATCTTGTGGTTGTTTCCTGTTGTCCTTAACCCCCAGGCACTGAAGTGCTCCCAAAGGTTGTCTGTATTCCAGATAGACTTGGATCCCATGGTGGAGGAGTTGTTCAGTTTCCCTTTGGGAGTCAGGACCAGCCACATTAGCTGACACCCTAACTCCCATCTTTGCCTGTTACTTCAGAGGCTGAGGAGTGTAAAGTAGCTAAGGTGACAGTCAGTGGAGTCACTGTTGTGTCTCTGGCTGAAAGCATTTCTTCCTCTGTAACTGTGACTGCTATGCCAGCAACGCATGCAATCATGGGAACAAGAAGAAAAAAAACACATCAGTGGGTCAAAGGCATAAGAGTCAAAGGCACCACTACTGTTTCAATTTCCTGGTTACCAGGTCAGTGACTCTTGATGTCATGTATTTTGTCCTGTATTAGCTACCAATTCAAAGTGTATATAGCCTTTTGGAGATCCATGTTCCAGCCAAGCAAGATATTGTACTCAGCTAGTGCTGCAACTGTCTCCAAAAGGCCATTGTATGGCTCCACCATGCCACCTGCTTCAGGATGTTAGCAAGGCCAGTGATTTCTAGGAACATGGGCCCATTGCTACACTTCTTTTTGCTGTGAAGGGAGTTTGCTAACGAATGCTTTGTGAGCATAGACATTTTGCAGGTCTGCTGTGGAATTCTGTCTAGAATAAGCAGTCCAACACCTATGCGCATGGAAGGGAGATTTACTCACTGGTGGACTGAAGCCAAGAGAATTCCTGGCCACTTTGCAATTCATTTTATACTAGGGAACCACAAGGTGGGGCGAGCAAGCAAGCAAGCAAGATTTTACAGCTACATACGTGGCAGTCAGCAGGTTGTCAAGGGCAACAGTCCATTGTTTCAGCTATTTCTCCAGGTCATTCTGTTCCAGCTTGGCAAATAGGAAGTACGAGCCGTGCTTTAAGGAAATCGCTAAATAAACCAATAAATCCTACCCAATAATTAGTCTTTTCTACCCAGTTCTACTTCAGGAACAATATTGTGTCAGAGTTCAGTGTTGAGATAGACACTTAGTGATGGCTGGAGCTTGTTTGGCACTGGTGAGTAAAAAGACAGTGTGGCTAAGGCATGGGTCACCTCATCCCTGTCACCAGGGTCCTTGTTTATGAGCTCATTGGGCAATGGCAAGAGTGGCAGAGAAAAGAGGCTGCTGGTGTCTGCAGAATGGGTTGGTTTATGCATTCGATTGCTAAAACACCCCTCTGCTAAGAAGACATCCTTTGGTGAGCGTTGATGTGGAGCCCAAATGCTTTCACTTTTAAAATGCTCATCCTGGGAGGTCAAACTGCATTTCCTCTCCAAAGTAATTGATTAAGTGATTACTTTCCTCGCCTGCCTGCTCCCGCTCCTCTTTAAGACAAGCTCTGCCCCACTCTGGCTTCACATTGGCTGGGACGCTGATGACTTTCCTGCCTCCACCCGCCAAGCCCTGGAATTGCCCCTGCATACCACCAGATTTGGCATTTTCCAGTCACAGTCTTCGCACATTCACCGTCACACAGCTGAGCCATTGTGCACAGTCTATGCATTGTCATGTAATCTCCCGTGGTCTGTAGCTGTCCATTTTTAGACTGTGCCTGCTCATCATGAAGAACCTTCTGTAAGCCGGGAGCAAGTCTTCTTGTGCTCAGTCAGCTGCTCATGGGGATTCTCTGTGAGGACTTTAGTACCAGCTGAGAGAGAGGCAGGGTGGAGGGTGTGGGGCCATGGGTGTTCAAACTACTTGGTCCTGTAAATTACGTGTCTTCTTGGGCCCAATGTATATATAACTATATGTATTATATATTATCTGTGTTATAACATATCACACATGATTTATGCATGTGCATTATTGTTGGGGGCCAGGAAATATCATTAAGAAATATCTCACTGTACAAACCTCTGGTTCAGCTCAGGCCTACAAATGTATTCCAGATTTGAGCTAACCTGCTATTGAATAGCATGGCCTCAGTGAAGAAGGTCCACTAGTTTGCATCTCTACAGAACTAAGCATTTGAATAGGCCTGCATGCACCTGGGCAGAGGGCTAGGTGTGTGAGTAACACGTGAGGACACAGATAGAATTAGGTGCTATCTAGCAGAGAGCAGTCAACTGAAGGAGACAGAAATGGCCTCGTGGCCTTGGAAGCACGGTTAGGAGGTAGCCAGGAAGATGCCGAATAAAAAAGAGACTCCAGTTTTGCAGCATGGAACTGAGAGCTCTCTAAAGATGACAAGATGCCTGTGTTTGGTCTTTATCGCCGTCGGGTTGCTAGTGTTAGACCCCCAGAAAACTCAGGTATCTGGGGTCCCAGGTCACGACCGTGGTCACCCCAATCACCAGGCAGATTCGAGAGCTTGCTGCAAACTGCATGAGGCTTTATTGTAATTTAACGCGCTAACCCCATGTTAGCTGGGGTCTTTTGTCCACCCACCATGGCAGTTGGCTACAAAAGACAGTTTGAACCGGCTGCCAAGAGATCTTGTAGGGCAGTATAAGGGGAGTGTCTGGGGTCCGCACAGGCTCACAATTGGCGTGCCTCCAGGCTTGGAGGGCTTGCCCTGTGTTGATTGGCTAACTGGTTGTTATGGCCCATAGGCCCTCCCAGGGTGGTTGCTATGCTCTGTGCATCATTGCTGTGCGCTTGTTCGTAAATCACACCCAGAGCTGTAAAGCATAGCGCCACCAGCTAACTTCTGATTGGTTCCTTGTCACGAGGCAGGCATCTGACTTCTAAGTGACCAAGGCAAGGTTATGGCAAGCACGTGTTACTGTCATGGCTGCCGAAATGGGGAGCTGGTCCCTTCACTAGGAGTTTCCAAGTCCACACACTCCCACTCAGGCCAAACCTCATGGCTACCGTGACTTGGGGCTGAGACATGCCGGGTCTCGACACATTATTATACACACACATACATATATGTGTAACATATTATACATTGTTTCCATTAGATGATAGGGTATGGCCATGCATACTCAGCTTCATGGTCTCATGTGTCAGGCAATAGTCACTTCATTACTGGTCCAGCTCATGTGATAACTTGGTGGCCCTGGCCAAGCTCTTACCCCCTATAAAGGCTCAGTAGCAGAGTAAAAGAGTTTTCTTTTTTCCTCAGAAGAGGAGTGTCTTCTACAGATGATGTTAGGGCCTTGTTCTGAAAGTCTAAAATCTTAACATTGTGACTTCACCTTTAGAAGCTTCTGAAGGCCCTGGAGAACAATGGCTACTTTAAACCCTGTAGCATGGCTTGTGTCTGTGGCTCCAGTTGGCACAGCAGCTTACATAGAGCCTAGGCCTGTTTTCTTTTGTTCTGGGTCCCACTCAAGGGCAACTGCTTTGTAAGCCACTCAGGAACACACCACAGTGAAGACTATACTTACTCACAAAGAGGCGCTAACCATTGTGCTCTTGCTTGCGGTGGGGGTTGGGGGCTGGATGCAACAACTGACACTTGAACTAAAAGCAGATGCCTTGAAGTGTCCTCCACTGGTCCCTTACAAAGGTCACCTATGGAAAAGGCTTACATTTATGTATGTGTGCAGTGTGTGTGTGTGTGCAGTGTGTGTGTGTGTGTCTGTCTGTCTGTCTGTCTGTCTGTCTGTCTGTCTATGGCATGACTGTCAATGTTAGAGGATATTGTGATGGAGGTGGCTCACTCCTTGTCCTATGTGGGTCCTGTGTGTCCATTTCCAGTCGTCAAGTTCAGTGACAAGTACCATTACTTCTGAGCCATTTCCCTGACTCTCCGGGATTTTAGATTTCTGATAGGGAGATGTCTGCCCCGTAAATCTAGAATAGTTCTTTATTTCTTGCTTATCAGGTTAAATGAGCAAAATAGCATCCACATAATAGCCTGGAGTGATATCTTCCAAAAGATGATCACAATCCTTGCCTGCTAAGCTGACACGTAAGGCTGAATGTTGGCACAGGTCTGAGCCAGGACGGTGAGGCTGCATTGCCATATGAAAGCACGCCTATCCTCCTGGGTCTTTAGGAGAAGTTATGTGCTAGATCCACAATGGCATAGGAGCTACCAAGGTATGTGCTAATTTGCCCAACAATTAAAAAAACAAACACATCTGGTACAGCTGCCACAATTGGAGGTGCAGCCTGGCGAAGCTCACGGTGCTCTACCATCTTTCTCTATTTGTTCTCGACACAGGCAGAGCAGAACTGGACCAGGCTGTGGCAGGAACTACCCCTTTGCAGCTTTCATGTTTTCAGCGTTGCGCTAACGTTGGCGATCCTTCAGGAATGCAGCACAATTTATATTACTATTGCTTTAGATGGAAGGGCTCTGATGGCCCACTTGGCTTTCCCACCATTGTAGTTAGCGTGCTTTGGATCAAGAACCCATGTTGACTTGGCATCTACTGCTAAGTATGCCTAATCCAATTGTTTCCTGGGACTGTGAATATCAATATGGGCTTGGTTCAGGCATCTCCTGAGATATGGGCACTGAGATATGGCCACTGAGAGTGGCCCCTGACTTCATACCTATCTACTTAGTAAGCCTCAATAGCACCCAAGGTCACCTGGACCCATTGTCATTTTATAGACAGTGCCCACAAGTCCTTGAGGTTATGAGCATTTGATTTTCCCTGTGTACAGATATCCTTGTTAAAGGCCAAGTACCTTTAAGGAAAGGCTGGAGAAATATTAACCACATAAACGTTTCATTGAGAACAAAGGTTTTCTCTCATTCTGGAGATTCTGAATCTGTAGATTGGCACAAGTTTGGCTATTGGACAAAAGGTTTTTTTTATTGTATTGCATGTGATTTGATTTAGAAGTTTGTTAGCTTGACATAGAACTTGCTTTTTTCACATATGTGGTGAGAATCGAGCCTGTGTCTTGTTTATCTCACTCTTAGGTTTACTATGATTAACTAGCCAAGGTCTTAAGTTTGCACAAGTCAACTATTTTGCTACCTGCTCTGGCTCCACTGTCCACCGTGGTAACCACATCTATGTCACCACAGATGGCTGAGCACGCATTTGTCCACTGATAGCCAAGAACCCAACTGTCCCATTATATTCAGCTTTCCCCATTTAATGGCTGTGTTTCCCAAAGTTTGGTCTGGCCTGAGGAGTGAGACATCACAGAGCTCTTCAAGGAGGCTGGGTTTCCATTAAAAATCTAAAAACGGTATGTGCTGTCTTAGAGTGGACAGTGTGTTGTAGATGGTAAATGTACCCTGTCTCCCAGCATCGCTAGGTCTTTGGGTCACTTCTCTACATTAAATCAAAGCATGTCTAGTATTTCTAATCCATCCGCAGTGGACTGTTTTTTAATCTATGCTGCAGTTGTAATTCTGCCTCACTCCTTGAACTGACATACTCGTAACTTGGCCTGTTCCACCCTTGTGTTCTGTTTGGAGTATCAGGGGTTTGAGCACTGTCCAGATGTACTGGAGGTTATTTTTTTCCCAGTTGGTTATGCAAATGTCAATATTTTTCAAAAATGACCCCAGGGACACAGTCTGAATCAATGTTGTGTCTGGTAGCCTTCAGCAGAGCCAATTTAACAAACAAAATATAACTCTCCTATATTTGCCTTAACTGATCACCTAAATCTTAAACTTTTTTTTGATTCTTCTTTCTTTCTGCAGATTTTTTAATTTGAATTAGAAACAAGATTGTTTTACATGACAAACCCAGTTCCCTTCTCCCTCCCGTCCTCCCCTACCACCCCCAACTAAAACCCTACCTATCACATAGCCTTTCTGCTTCCTCAGCTCCTGTTATTTCTAATTTAAAGGGATCCATTAAGAACTTGGGATCCAACCAACCAACTGTAGCTGTAGTGATCGTGTTGTTATTCCTAGAGTAACTCAGCACAGCAACTATCAACCTAGAATTTGTGTTATATCCAATACTTTAACAGAAGAGGATGGCACATGTTCTGTGAAGAAACCAAGTGTCCACAGAGTTATGTATCTGCAAAGATGTGGAATCCTGTCTAAAAGTACCCTAAAATGACACCTGTACATAGCTGCACATACATCTAATACATGCAGCTCATGGATGCTCAGGCCTTTATATCCAACAGGGTGGCATTTGCATGTGGCCTATGCATCCCTATAGATTACTTACATGATGCCTGTATTTGAGCCAAGAACATCATATGGGTCATATTCTCACCTCTGTAATGAGAGTGCATGGTAAGCGAGACTGATTTGTGTGAGCCATGCGGCTGGAGGCGGGATGGCTTCTCGGGACTCAGTCTCACAATTCGAAGAGGCTCGTGACACATGAAAGATACTGACATGAGCAAGATAAAGACTGTCTTCAGGAAGCCACTGAAGGGTGTTTTGTAAACCATTTTCACAGGAGGAGGAGAGAGGAACAGGAATGGCAGCAGGAAAAAAAATAGTAGTTTTTGGATGTTTAAGGGTAGAAGCCAAAGTCAACTAGCTGTCCATATATTCAATTTAGCCAACCATAAGTAGAAAGTATTAAAAGAAAAATCACATAGCTTTGGCTATGTGCGGACCCTTTTCTTTTTATCCCCTGAACAAGATATCTCAGCAGAGGTTTATTTACTGAGTGGTGATACTGACAGATGCGATGGTGTGGGGCACCCATGAAGACATGCACAGATTGCATGCAGGAAGTATGCATCTCAGGTGGTCTTGAGCGCATGGGGATTTCGCTTCTGCACAGGTCTCGAAACAAATCCTTCGTACTTTCCAAGGGCTGACTGTACATCCGGTTCGGAGGACCATGAGTAGGGCTGCAGTGATGGCTTGGTGGTTAAGAGCACTTGATATTCAGGCCTGAGGACTGAAGTTCAGATCCCAGCACCCACGTAGGGCGGCTCACAAACAGCTCCAAGAAATATGATACTCACTTTTGGCCTCTGAGGGCACCTGAACACATATGTGTATACATGCATACACACATGCAAATAAAACAAAATAAATCCGAAAGAAATAACAGCAGGCAAGCCCTATAGAAGGACAAGAATGTTAGCACCTGGTGATTTTGTGGAATCCATAAAGTTCACCATTTATTATTCTGTAAACTGATTTAGAGTAATGAAAAGGTGGACAGCTGAGATGGTCTCTATGTTACAGATACAGAGTGTTAGAGCACACAAGATAAAACTGCAAAACAATGACCCACTATTATTCAAACAAAGATACATCCTTTTTAAAATAGAGATAAGGCTTATTGAGGCATAGCATTTCAGAGGGTGAGTATGTGACTGTCACGCAAGGGGCATGGTTCTGCAGGCAGGCATGGTAGGAGGAGGGCGGGCACGGTGCAGCAGGCAGGCAGGCAGGCAGGCAGGCAGGCGTGATACCGCAGGGAGGCAGGTGGTGGTGGAGCAGTGGCTGAGAGCTCGAATCCTTAAGACAAAAACTACAAGGGGGAGGGGGGAAAGAGAGAGAGAGAGACAGACAGAGAGAGAGAGAAACAGACAGACAGACAGAGAGAGAGACAGAGACAGACAGAGAGAGAGACAGAGAGAGAGAGAGAGACAGAGAGAGACAGAGAGAGAGAGAGAGAGAGAGAGAGAGAGAGAGAGAGAGAGGGAGAGAGAGACAGACAGACAGACACACACACACACACACACAGAGAGAGACAGACAGAGAGAGAGAGAGAGAGAGAGAGAGAGAGAGCTAACCCAGAATGGTGTGGATCTTTGGAACCACAAAGGTCTGTGCCCAGTGACACACTTCCTCCAAGGCCACACTCCTCTTCCTACCCAAACAGTTCCACTAACTTGGGACAAAGCATTCAAATATCTGAGCCTATGGGGACCACTCTCTTTCAGATCATCGCGCCTCCTTCCCTCCTGGGCATCAGAGGCTGTGGAGGAAATCTGGATTCTACCCTAGCTTGGCCATTCCCCAGGTGTGCAACAGAAATGAGAGCCTCTATCTTGCGGCTGAGCCTCAGTTTCCCCATCTGGGAAGTGGGAGTGGGGTCATGGGAATCTGATGGTGCTGGGTTGGAGGGGATAAAACCCAGAGCAGGAGCCCATGAGCATGCTGTCTGCCTGTTACTTGTAAGCCAGAAGCAGCTAGGTGTCTGGCTTGGACTCTAACTCAAAGCGCGCACTCAACATGCTGCACACACACACACACACACACACACACACACACACACACACACACACACACACACTGAGACATTAAAGCTAGCGCCCACACTTTCAACACCTCCAAGCTCTTTCTTCTGGGAATAATTTAACTTCCCCTTGGCTTTTAGAATGGACACAACTAATATTGGTTAAGAGATTTCTATGAGTTACTCCCCACCTCTTTGAGACGAGGTCTTTACTATATAACTGTGGCTGGTCTGGAATTTCACCATGGTAGCCACGCTGGCCTGGAACTCACTATGTAACCAGGCTGGTCCCCACATACAGCTATTGAGTAACTGGCCTGTCTCTGCTACTGGAGCAGGGATGAAAGGCATGTATCACCATTCCCCACCTTTTTATGTTTAAAGCATCTCTGTAATCCATTTGAATTTAGACACGGATTTCAAGCTACAGTTTTCAAATAGCTCCAAATACCCTCCATGTAAAGAAATAGTAAGTAAGGAGAAGGATGTAGCTAAACAGTGAAGCAGCACTTAGCAGCCTGGGGTTCAATTCCCAGCACCACAGAAACAAACAAAAACAAAAGAGTATATACTGTTCTCAGTCATTGTCTGAAGTAGACAAGGGGAGGCCTACCGTTGTGTTGTAACTCTGTTAAGAGAAACAATTCTTTTTAAAAAATCATTTATTTTATGTTAAATTATGTGTGCATGAAGGCAGAGGCCTGCTGAGGCCAGACATCTTGCAGTTGGAGTTACAGGCAGTTACAGTACTGTGGGGGCTGGGAACAGAACAGGGGTTCTCTTCAAGAGCAGCAAGTGTTTTTAACTGCTGAGCTATATCTCTCCAACCTCCTAGATAAAACAATTCTTGATTCTGTATAGGAGATGGAAAGGACCTTGAGCCTTAAATGCCTTTTACTTTGGTTGTAGAAATTGTGCTGAAGACAGACCTGGATTCAAATCCCATTCCGTGGCTTTTCTAGCCGACCAATTTGAGATGTCTAAGTTAACAAGGCTTAGTGGAAGTCGTAAGTGTACAGATAGCGTGCCAATTCACTGTCCGTTATTGTTAATGTTACAGCCATGTGGCCTTCTATGTGCAGCTGGGAACAGCAGTGTACATTTTATAAAACGGGCAGAGTGTGTGTTAATTAGTAATATTTTAATTCTTAATATAGTTAGAGAAAAGTCACATGACTGTGCTGGTTGATCTTTGTCAATTAAACACCAACTACAGTCTCCTGGGCAAAGGGAATCTCAGTTGAGGAACCCCCCCCATAGATCCGTCTGTGGACATGTTGTGGGGGCAGATATTCTTGATTAATGACTGATGTGGGGGCCTCAGCCCACTGTGGGCATTGCCAGCCCTGGGCAGGTGGTCCTAGGTCACATATGGAGGCAAAGCAAAGAAGCTTGGGGGAGCAAGCCAGTAAGCAGCACTCCTCATGTGGTCTCTGGTCCAGCTTCAGCCTTAAGGTCCTGCCTTGGCTTCCCTGGATGACTGAGTGGAACCTGAAAGCCAAGTGTACCACACGAGTCACTTTTGGTTAGTGTTTATCACAGGAACAAAAACAAACTAGGGCAGTGATTTATTGAAAGAACAGAGTCTAGTGGAATAGTACAATATTCTCTCTAAATTAATATGATCGCATTAATGTCCGATTTCCAGAGAAGGGAAACAATAATAAAGACATCTGTATCCTATTAATTTTCTTAGTTGGCTAATAAGGATAATGTGATGTCACTATCTGGTTATGACAGCAGATGGCGCTATAGGCACGCACTCATGAGAGCACAGGTTTTTTTTTTAAACGCAAACCACCATGTAATTAATATTTAATACTTAAAATTGTGTCCAATGAATGATTTCGTGTACAAAAATATACTGTGACTCATTCAGAATTTATTTTAAAATTTTATTTGGGAAGCTGTGTGTTTTATCTGAGTATAGACAAGAATGTCTTTGAGGGTCCCCCAATAGCAAGGTGCACATATTTGCATTTAATTCTGTATGATAATTTAAAATATTCATCATTTCAGTGCCACATTATCTAAGGTGTAGAAAGAACATTCATCAGGCACTAACCAATGGGTTATGTCTCCAATATATTTTAAAAGACCAATCTTTCCTTTCCTTCCTTCCTTCCTTCCTCATCCTAACCACAGTTCCCCCTCCCTTCTCTCCTACCAGTTCCTCCCCCCAGGTCCCGTCTGTCCCTCCTGTGTTTCTGTTCAGAAAAGGGCAGCCCTCCTGTGGATACCAATAAAACACAGATATCAACTTGCAGTAAGACTACACACTTCCCCTTGTATTAAGGATGGACAAGGAAACCCAGCATGATGAGTAGGGTCCCAAAAGCCAGTAAAAGAGTCAGAGACAGCCCCCGTTCCCATTGTTAGGAGTCCCACAAGGAGACCAACTGGAAGGGCCTAGGACGTCATATGCAGAGGGCCTAGGACGTCAGTCCCCTGCAGGCTCCATGGTTGTTGCTTCAATCTCTGTGAGCCCCTGTGAGCCCAGGTCAGTTGTCTCCTTGGCTTTCTTTGAGATGTCCTAACCCAAAGACTAATATTTTCAAAAGTAAAATTCTAATTGACTCAGTGCTCAAAATGAAATTTTGCTTGTCTTCTTTATGCTTCTTTGCTCACTTATTTGTTATTTATGTATTTATTTATATGTACTAGTGATTTAACTGACGACCTTCTATTTGCCAGGCAAGCATACTGCTGCTAGGCTACAACCCCTGCATTTGCTTACTTTCAAACTTTTAGTTTTACTCTCACTAGTTACCAAGACAGGTTGGATTTATGGCTCTCCTGCCTCTGCCTCTCAAGTACCTGGGCTTGCAGGCAGGCATTGCCAAGCTTGGCTCAGGATTTCATCTTTACTTGGAGTGTTCATTGACGTTAAAGTTCAAATGAGCTTCGCTCTCTACCTCTGGATTTCAGACCTCAGGGGTCCTTTGGATGGAGAGTGGACCAGCGTGCCCTTGGCTCTCAGAAAGACATCCGTTTCTTCTGCATTTCTCCACAGATTCTTGCTTTTGTACTTCTCCCTGGCCTGTGGGAGTGTCCCAGAGAGCCACTTTATGGAACTCCTTTCCTCCTCTGTAACACATTTCCTTAGCTGTGCCATCCTTGTTTGCAGTTTTAACACACGTGTCCGTAGTTTAAGTGAGAACAATCTCCATGCTCTGAGCCATGTCCTCAAGACTCAGTTGTATGGGAACTGCTACAGCAAGCTGAGGGTAACCTGGTGTAGATGAGAACTTGCAGAGAATTCTGTTATTTTGCTGTTCTACAGAACCACGGGGTGTGTTCCTTTGAGTTGTGTGTACCGCCTGACAATGCCCAACTTGATAGTGCAGTTCCAAGCTCCTCTCTGAGTCCCAGATATACAATTCAATAGCCTGTAAACCCTCATATTAAATGTGTTCAAAATTCCTCCTCTTACTTGTCTCAGATATTGCTAACTTTGTGTTTGTCATTGTTCAGGCCAACATGCAGAGAGTGTTTGACTTCACTCATTTCCAACCCACCTAGAATCCTGGTAGCCAGGCCTTTAACAGGTACCCGGAATCTGATGGCCTCCATGGGCACCTGTCAATCTAGCATCTTCCTCTTGAGCCATGCGGCTGGCCTTTCAACTGACCTTACGTTTCCCATCTTTATTGCCTTACTCTATTTTGCACAGATGAGACCGCATGACCTCGCCCAAATGTCAAGCGGGTCACACCACAGTTCTGCTCAACACCCTGCCAGGTGTGGCGAGTCTCTTGGAGCAGACACAGGTTTCCAGCTCCCAGTGAGGCCACACAGCATTAGAGCTGTGACTGTGACCTCCTTGAGCTTGCCACACACCACCCTTCTTTTTTTTTCTTCTCCACTTCAGCCAGCCGGGACTGTTTGACACTTGATCAAACACAGCAGCGCACTCCAATGTCCAGACCTCTGTGGGAGCCATCTCTTTCTCTGGAAGGCTCAACCAACTGCATGACAAATCAGATAATCCACTGTCTTAAACAGATGCGAGGTACCTCAGCTTCTGGGCCCACCTCCAAGGGAGTCCTGGCTCACCCGAGGTTTATCCACTTTAGATAAGAACAGATTAGAAACATTAATGTCGGGCCTCTGCATAACCAACGTCTGGAAATGTGAAGGTGGATTATTTCACATCATCATGGTCCCTACATGAAGAACAGAGCAATTCCCACACAATGACATCCTATAGGAGACAGTCAACTGGATCACTACAATTTTTTTGCCCCCGCCCCCCCCAGTGAACTCTTCTCCTACCCTAAATTTGGTGGGGCAAAAATTAATATAACCTAGAACTTCTTTTTTTAAAAATATTAATTATTAGTTAATTAAGTGTGCACATACATGAACAGCAGCGTTTGTATGTGGAAATCAGGGGACAAATTGCAGGAGTCAGTTGTTTTCTTCCATAATGGAGGTCCCTGGGATTTGACTAAGGGAGCTATGCTTAGCGGCAGGAACCTTTCCCTGGCCGAGCCCAGAACCAAGCACTTCTCTGTGAAGATGACTTTTCCTTTGGTCCCACAGTTAGGCTTAAGTGACCAAAGCCCAAAGCCCAAAGCACAAGGCGATCTTGAAGATTGTGTGATGTCTGGGGATGAGATGACACATTTGTTTCCATACCTGGGTCTCTGGAGACAGCTAATGACCAGACAGAGCCCCGATTCCCTCCACCCCGGGTCCCTTTGCAGCAAATCCATTAGGGAAAGCATCCTTCTTGGTGCTTGAGCGTTGGCTCAAAGTCACAGGAAGTCCTTTCCTCTCTCATGCCCCGGTGTTCGTTGAGTGACTTTTTGGGCCCAGGGATGTTCTGCATCACTTTTATTTTGGGATTCCATGTCTCAAAACAGCTGGAGAGTGTTAATGACCCGGCCCAAGCGCTCAGGTCTGCACGTCCGCTCTCCCCAGCCCCGAACAAGGGAAACATCCTGGGCCGCGGTTCTCACAGCACAAACCGGACTCGCAGCCTGGGGATCATCTTCAGTGGGAGACGAGCTATTTTTCAATTTGGCTTTGGACCAAGTACCAGAAAACGTGAAACCATTGATTACATATGACTCCTTTTGGCCCCGAAGTAGGGAATTATACAAACATACAAGAACAACTTTTTATTTTTTTTCCCACATTCTTTCATTTCCCCAGATATATTGTTTAAATTTGGACTGCCCCACCCCAAGTCCCGCGGGAGTGACACTTCCCACATGGAAGAGATTTGCTCAATCCTAGGCTGCTAAGGGACCAATTTCAAGGTCGTGTAAAGCAACATCAGAAGTCCTTGTTTGCCATTCTTCCCGGGAAGGGAAGGGAAGGGAGAGATTCCTAAACCCCTAGCTGACGTGAGTTGGTGAGAAACATTTGCCTTGCCACCGGCTCTAGCGTTATCCTGATGGCATCCTTGCCCAGGGCATCTTTAAGTCCTGGACACACAAGAGAAAATATAAGGGGCAGTGTGGCCCTAGGGTTCACATCTCCCCGCAACAGCCGCCCACTAAGTTTGTTCTTTTAGGAGCTAAAGTATCTGTTGGAGATTTAAAGTCAGACTCAGTCCCTGACACGAGATGTACAGTGTAGCCCGAGAAGCCGGGTGGCCTTTGCTCTTAACTCAGATGCCAAGAGAAAGCATTGCATTGAAATAGAGGAGACACGAATGGAGCTTGTCAGCTATCACCACTCTACTCTGCTGACTAAAGCCACTCACAGAGACAGGACAAAAAAGCAGGCTCAGTCCTAGACTGATGGCTGGTCCCACACACTGAAGGGGAATTGCAGTTCATCTGCCCTTAGAGACACTTTAATTTCTTATGCAATTCTGTCCAAGTCCAGTGAAACCCAACATTACGTTTTCCTCTAAAAAGAGAAAACACTGGAGTGTAGGTAACATTTGAAGGTCGCAGGAGGGCCTTTTTGCTTATTTGTTATAATCACTGCAGTGGGGGGAGGGGGTGCACAGTACTCCGTTGGTCCTTGCCTTTCTAAGGCTGAGAGAGACTCAGGTTGTGTCACATGAAATCTTGGTCAGAAATTTGGCTGTCAGCTTTGACTCACTGCAAAGCCCATTGAGCAAATGTGACTGTCACTTACTACGTGCCAATATGTCCATGGATAGACGTAAAATGCATAGATATATAATGACCTGTTCCACTATTTATAAATAACAGTTCCTTCTTTCCCAAAGCCTAGTTTCAAGAAACCCATGATGGCCTTGAAACCTTGAACTTCTGACTCCGATTCCTGATTGCTTATTATTATTTCGGTGACGGTGGTGACACTGGCCTTGTTGTACAGTTTGCTATGTGTCCCCCTACCCCTGCTCCCAGCAAGGAGATAGGACGAGAGAGAACCACAGCAAATTAGAGGGAAGGTGTCTCTGAAACTCTGAGTGCTTTTCCAGTTTCTTGTCACCTACTATGTGGTGGAAACACAGAGCTATTTACACTGCGCTTGGCAATCTTTCCTATTTTGTATTAGTTGAGGCAGCAGAGATCTCTGAGAGACAAACATGCATATTTACTGAGAAACACATCTCCAATTACCAAGACATTCATGTATGGGCCGGAGAGATGGCTCAGGGGGTGAAGACTGTTTGTTATTCTCTCAGAGAACTGGAGTTGGTCCCTAGCTCCTACATGGCTGCTCACAACAGTCTTTAACTCTAGTTCTAGATGATCCAATGTACTCTTCTGCCCTCCGTGGACACCAGGCACGCACATGGCACACAGACACACATGTAGACAAAACATCCACACCCGTAAACCAAAATTTTTAAAAAAATCTTAAAAAAAATTCATTAGGAGTGCCTAGTTTGGAAAAAAAATGTTGACACTTAACTGTCACCGCCCTCGTGAAAATGAAAGACTCTTGAGAATCAGCATCAACATCATTACATTGTTATTTAAAAAATAATCTCTCTGTAGATGACCACTTTTTAAAAAAGATTTTATTTACTTATTATGTATACAGCATTCTGCTTCCATGTTATCTGCACACCAGAAGAGGGCACCGGGTCTCATAAAAGATGGTTGTGAGCCACCATGTGGTTGCTGGGAATTGAACTCAGGACCTATGGAAAATCAGTCAGTGCTCTTAACCTCTGAGCCATCTCTCCAGGCCCAGATGACCTCTTTTTATAAACCCAGCTATTATATCTGTGATTCAAATATATGCTTGTCCTTAGTTGTCTCATCACACTTTTGGTTTGCATATACAAAAAGAAGGCAGGTGGTAGGTTCATGATTTTCCCTTATAGCCAGTTTATTTGAAGACAAGTAAGACGAGAATGCCATGAGCATCTGACATAGTATAAAAGGGAACTTACATGCCTTCTGTTAACAAGTAAGCAGGTGTGCAAAAAAGAGATGCAAATTGCTTGATTTTCCTTTTGCTCAACTGTACTCTTTTATTAACTTAAAATGATAAATGATGCACTATGAGATGTAGAATTTTCTTTCTGTAGTAGATTAAGCCCAGGACTTCCTGAAATCTAGGCAAGAACTCTACAACTGAGCTACAGTTCTCAGATGTAGAGTTGTTCTTTTCTTAAAAGTTAAGGTTTTTAGCATGTAGTAATATCCCAATTTAGTCAACTATTAGCATAGTTCTTTTCTAAAAGATTTTTAAAAAGTTTTATTTTATGAATGTGAGTGTTTTGCCTTTATGTGTGTGCGTTGTCTAGAGCCCACAGAGGCCAGAAGAGAACATTGGAGTTGTGGAACTGATGTTAACAGAGGGCTGGGAGTGGCCACGTTGGTGCTGGGAACTGAACTTCCTCTGCAAGAGCATCTTAACTCTTAACTGTTGAGCCTTCCTCCAGCCCCAGCTTTCTTTCTTTCTTTCTTTCTTTCTTTCTTTCTTTCTTTCTTTCTTTCTTTCTTTCTGTCTGTCTGTCTGTCTGTCTTTCTTTCTTTCTTTCTGTCTTTCTTTCTTTCTTTCTTTCTTTCTTTCTGTCTTTCTTTCTGTCTTTCTTTCTTTCTTTCTTTTTTTCTTTCTTTCTTTGCTTTAGTTCTTTATAAACTATTTTGTTTGCTATTAAGGAAGAAATAATTAACCTGATTACACAATGTATGTCCTGAAATAATATATGGTATCTCATTAATCTATACAGTTTGTACTTTTGGGTATTTGTAAACTTTAAAATTTAAATCTGAGGCTAGTGAGGTGATTCAGCAGGTAAGAGTATTTGCCTTGCAAATCTAATGATCCCAGGTTGATGCCAAGAACTCACAGTGGAAAGAGAGATTCAGCTCCCAGACCTCTGCCCGCTGATCTCTATATGTATTCCATTACACTCACCAACCTACACTCATAAACACAAAAATAATTTTAAAATAAGAAATACAAGAAGCAAATTAAGTCTCTAAAGAAAGAAATTGAAGAAGACATCAGAAAATGGGAAGATTTCCTATGCTCTTGGATAGGTAGGATCACATAGTAAAAATGGCAATCATACCAAAAGCAATCTACAGATTCAATGCAATCCCAACCAAAATCCCAACACAATTCTTCACAGACCTTGAAAGAATAATACTCAATTTTATATGGAGAAACAAAAGACCCAGGGTAGCCAAAACAACCCTGTACAATAGAGGAACTTCTGGAGGCATCACCATCCCTGACTTTAAGCTCTGTTACAGAGCTATAGTAATGAAAACTGCTTGGTATTGGCATAAAAAATACAGGTGAACCAATAGAATTGAAGACCCTGATATCAACCCACACTCCTGTGAAAACCCGATTTTTGACAAAAAAAGTTAAAATTGTACAATGGAAAAAAGAAAGCATCTTCAACAAATGGTGCTGGAATAATTGGATGCTGACATGTAAAAGACTGCAGATAGATCCATATCTATCACCATGCACAAAACTTAAGTTCAAATGGATCAAAGACCTCAACATAAATCCAGCCACACTGAACCTCTTAGAAGAGAAAGTGGGAAATACCCTTGAATGTATTGACACAGGAGACCACTTCCTGAACATAACACCAGTAGCACAGACACTGAGATCCACAATTAATAAATGAGACCTCCTGAAACTGAGGATTAATTTATTTCTTAAAATGCAAAAAATTGTTTTCATTCCTTGTTATTGGATGCTTCTTTTTTTCTTCCTCTCTGCGCTCTCTCTCTCTCTCTCTCTCTCTCTCTCTCTCTCTCTGTGTATGTGTGTGTCTTTCTGTATGTATATGTGTGTATGCATGTGTTTATGTGTATTTGTACATGTGTATGTGTGTTATGTATATGTATGTGTGTATATGTCATGTGTGTATATGTGTATGTTTGTGAGTATATATGTATGTGTGTGTGTCTATTTGTGTGTGCCTGTGTATGTGTGTGGATTTGTGTGTGTGTGCATGTGTGTATGCACAAGTGTGTAGACTCAGAGGAAATAATGTATATATATTTGACAATCTTCTTATAAATTTAGCCAAAGGCAGTGGGTAATGTTGGTTATCAGCTTGTAGCTCATTTATTTCCTAAGCTCAACTGGTTGCTTCCATATCTACTTCCCTTTGTTTGTACAATGTAGACTTGATTCTTGTCTTCCAAAATACTTTGCTAAAGAAGAGAAAGTGGAATATTCTAGAACTCAGATTTGCTGCTACTCTTTCCTGTGTAAGAGCAAATGACGAACAACTTGGAGACTTAACTGGTTGCTTCAATGTGTCACCTTTTCCTAGAAGAAGGTAGTCTCCCAGTGAGCAGTCAGTGCTTCGGGGTGCTTCTGGGTCCTCTTCTTCACCGTCCTGTGCAGTGCCCTCCAGGTCCTGCAGATTGAGGCACCGCAGTGCTGCGGGTCCCTATGGCTCAGTCCCCCCACTGCACAAGAACAGGGTAGAGGGGAAGACTCAGAAGGAAAGCGAAGCAAGGGATGCAACATGATTCTCGGACGTGATTTCAAAAGTTTTACTTTGCAGTGACTGAAACCAAAGCTTCTTTTTGTCCACAGTTGTCCAGGACAAAAGAGATGAGGCTTTAGGAAGCATTCTCAAACCCTCCATTTGGAGAGAAGCTGGGTGAGGGAAGAAGACACCCCCCAAGGAAAGTCTGCGAACACGTCACACAATATTAAGAACAGAGACCAGTGCCCATCTGAAGACCTCAGTGGAGGATACGAGGCACTGAGTTGAGATGGACTAGAAGAATTACCCAGCAAGGTGGCCCCACCCTGACTGGACAGATGGACAGCTGACATAGGCTTCTTAATCTTGCTCCTGGGTGTTTTTTGGATGCTGTCTGGGTTAATTTGCTAGCTGTCAGCACACCCTCCAGCCAGGATGTATCTCTTTGTTACTTCCATTGTAGCTTCCATAGGGTGACGTATGGAAGAAACAGTGAGTTAACTGGGAAAATATTTACCTAACTGTCCCTAGACAGTTCTAAAAGCTTGTCCTTTAGGAAATGCCCCTCAAAGCGCAGAGATGGCGGGTGAGCTGGTTTCACACGCACAAACAGCCAGAAGAGGCATTTGACATCAGGTCCTCTGAGTGTGTCAGGGTAATTCGGTTCTATTTTTCTAACCCCAAGGAGTATTGACACACTTTCCCACAGCCATTTTGACCTTTTGACATTTCATTGTAATCAAATTGTCATTAACATCTGCTTTTCAGCAACGAGACATTCCCACAGTAGCATAAGCTTGGATGACTTTTGCACGATGACATGGTAGTGGAAACACAAAGGCATGGTTTATGAACCAACTGCTGCTGCCCAGGGACAGACAGACCTCTCATCACTTAGCATAAGCCTGGTTGCCTGGATGGGGTGTGAGAAGGAGGATCCAGGTTCACAGCTGCATTTATTGAGAGATGCCAGGAAGCAAAGCACGGCAGCCTTTCAGTTACTCAGAGCGACCTCGGCCAGCTCTGCAGCCCCATTGCTCTTTCCAAGAGACCCCCACACTGCAATGAATTTTCAGTATGAGAGCGAGAGAGAGAGAGAGAGAGAGAGAGAGAGAGAGAGAGAGAGAGAGAGAGAGAGAGAGAGAGAGAGAGGCGAGGCTCAGTGATTGGGGGTGTTTGGTTCTCTTCCAGGGGATCTGAATTCTATTTCCAGCACACATGTCAGGAAGTTGCTGTCCACAGGGATTAAAAATTAAAGGTGCTTAAATAAGGTAGAAGTTCACAAATGTCATTGAGAGTTTTAGAGATGGCAAATCTAGGGCTGGATGGTTCCACAGTATCAGCTTCTTTTTTTGCCTTCTCATCTGCCATCCTTACAGAATGGCTTTGCTTATATCGGGTTCACCACACACACAATGGCAGCTGGGGGGGGGGGTCAGCCATTGCACCCACAGTCCTCACAGAAAGAGTAAGTCAAATGGTAGATATAGCCAACACCCACAAGCAACACTCATATAGGGTCCATTGGCTGTAGCCACTGGAGTGTTTTGTGACTTTGAAAAAAAAATCAAGAACCATTTTAAGAGAGAAAGGGACAATGGCTATTAGTATGGAAAGTAAGGAATTTCTGTCAGAAATGGAATTAAAAGTGCATGATACACGAATGATTGAACATCTATTCTTGGGCATATATAAAATGAGGCTCAAATAAGTGAAACATTGTAATATTGGGGATGATTATCTTTCAGAATAGTTTGAAACAGAATGGCACTATGGTCAAGAGAAGCATGGAGACAGAGTGGGCAAAGGCCTTAGATTCGGTAGGTTTGTAATTGTTCATTTCACGAGTTCACAAAGATTGTGAACTCAGCGCTTATGCATCAACAAGAAGCCAGGGTGTATCCTGGTTTGGGGTTTGGGGCTAATTCATCTTTTTTAAAATTTTATTTATTTGCTCTGTGCGTTTTTTCACATCACGTGTCTTGATCCCATTGCTAATCCATCCTAAGAAGCTAAAAAGTCCAGTTTTGAAACCCTGTGATTCTAAAGTTCTTATGCAAGAATGATTGGGTGGAGAAGCCAAGAAAAATAAAAGAAAAAATAGGAAAGAGAATGAAGAAAACATGCACCATATTATACTTTTAACCCTCCAGTGTCTCACTTGAATGAAACCCTTTGCCTCTTAGAAGGAGGCGTTAGATGCCAACTGTAAACCCAGGCTGTCACGGAATCAGGAGCGACAGACTTTGCATATGGCCCTGGGGCTAACAGGAGGGGACTCACTGTTCACATTCTATACTGGAGAAAGGTGAACCATCGCTGTGTCCATTCTGTGGCATTTCCCATGGCTTACCTGTGGATTTCAAGGCATCTTCTTTTGTGTATGATCCTCCTCATCTGCTAGACTTTGCCCTACTCACCCTCTTCTACCAACCCGACCCACATACTAAGCTGGACAGATCCACTCAAAAAGACAGACGTAATGAAAAAGTCGGTAGAGTTCACAGATTGTTGACCCGTGGTCTCTCTGCTTGGTCACAGCCATCCCTGTCAATGGAAGTGGAAATGTGTAAGCTCTGGGAAATTCCCATGAAGAACAACTGATGTATGCCCTTTGGCCTCTCTGGTCCCCCACTTCCTTCCTGCTGTGTGAAACACGAATCTGGGTGACAGGTTTGCCAGTGGGTGGATGGGAAAGTCCAGGGAGCCCGTGTGGTCAGTATAACTGACTCCCCAGTCCTTGGCCTGGACGGCACTCTCTGATGTACAGTAAGCTCAGCATCCATCTCAGTGGCTCTCACATACCAGGGACCCCAGTGTCAAACCACCACACCCTCTGTCCTCTTAAAAGGTAAGCACTTTAAAGAATTAGAAGCCACTGGAAACTGGCCATGGGATTCTAAGCACAAGCCACTTTCCGAAGCAGGGAATTAAGTGCTGTGTGGGGAAGGATTCTTTCTCATGTGCACTGAAAGAGGGGAACTGTTAAAGACGCACATTCAATATATTGTACTATTTTATTCTCACAAATGGAACCATACCTCCTCTACACTGAGAAGTATACATATACTCATATACTAGTCTGTCTGTCTTTTCCCCTCTCCTTCTCTCCCTTCCCCCTCTCTCCCTCCTTCCCTCCCTCCCTCCCTTCTTTCTTTCCTTCCTTTTTTCTTAAAAACTGTCTCATATAGTCCAGGCTGATTGCCAACTCACTCTTGTAGCCAAGAATGACCTTGATCTTCTGATTTTCCTGCCTCCACCTCCCAAGTGCTGGGATTTTCAGTGTAGAACAAAGCGCCCGGCTTAAAACCTTGTAATTATATGAGATGGTGCAATGGTAATAAAAAATTATCTGGAATTAATTGATACAACCATTAAAAGTTATAATATTCCTAAAACGCAAACATTTAGGAATATCATCCTTCTTGTGTCTCAGTGTAATATTTTGAAAGTCTGTGTTATCTAATTCATAGAGTCATCTCATTTAATTCTTCTGTATAGGTCACTAGTCCAAAAGGAAGGGACACTCACTGTACGCAAATCTGGTCTTTCTTTCTTTCTTTTTTTTCTTCTCCACGTCAGGGGCTACACTGATAACAAAATCTCCAAAATCTAAACCAATTGTGCTGGTTAGTTTTCCATCAACTCAACACAAGCTGGGGGCACCTGGGAAGAGGGAACCTCAACTGAGAAAACGCCTCCCTTAGACTGGCAAGTCTGTGGGGCATTTTCTTGTTTAACCACTGATGTGGGAGGGTCCGGCCTACTGTGGGTCATGCCATCCCTGAGCAGGTGGGAAGGGGTTCGTATAAGAAAGCAGGCTGAACAAGCAATGGAGAGCAAGCCAGCAAGCAGTCCCCACGACCTGCTTCAGTTCTCTCCCGCCTTGTCTAGCTTCTGGCCTTGAGTTCCCTTTGTGATGGACCTAAACTTGTAAACAGCATAGGCCCTTCCCTCTCCAAGAGGCTCTCCGTCACGGTGCTCAAACAAGGACATCAGTTGTCCATGCGAAGTCATTTCTTCTGCCCATGTTATGCTTGCACTCAAGACAGTCTGCAGATGAGGAGGGGGGAGCTGAGAATCAACAGTTTGCATCCATAACTGGAAATCATGTTTAAGCAAACATCCGCATGGCTGGAGAGAAACCTCCACCCACTCCTTCACAGGCAAAGTAGACTACAATGTGGGCTGTCACTTTTCTTCTCCACACCTGTGCACACACGTGCATATAATGGAGGAAAACCATCTAGTGCTTGTGTGTTCTTGG
The DNA here is from genome assembly GCF_003668045.3 of Cricetulus griseus. Lineage (NCBI taxonomy): Eukaryota > Metazoa > Chordata > Mammalia > Rodentia > Cricetidae > Cricetulus > Cricetulus griseus. Next base: position 6,878,262 of record NC_048601.1, read on the forward strand.
CTTTTTTTTTTCTTTTACTTTTTTCTGACCTAAGAAATATGACATCTGTCTATTTGACTTCTTCACCCTTTGTAAATTACTCCATCTTTGTTACACAGATCTTTCTAAACTTTGTAGATTCAAAGAAAATGATATAAGCAGGATAAATACAATGAGAGATTGAGAAATAGGAAGAAATATGGAAGAGAGGGGACATGTCTAAACTTGAGTGTTTATAAATAACACCCAAAACACTGGACTCTTCAGAAAGTGGATTGGGCACTTCAGGCTGTACTTAGACACTCTTGATGATGAACATTCATGGTTAGTTTGATTGACTTTCGAGTCGCCGTGGCAATACACCTCTTCAACTGTCTGTGAGCATGTTTCTGGAAAGATTTAACTGAGGAGGAAAACCCATCATGAATGTAAGCAGCACTGTCCCACTTAGTGGAGTCCCCACCTGAATGACAAGGGGAAAGTGAACAGAGCACCAGTATCCATCTCTCTCTGCGTCCTGAGTTGGGATGCAGTGTGAGCAACTGTCTCCTTCTCCTGCCTCCATGCTTTCCCTATCACGATGGACTGTGCCTCCGAACTGTGAGCCAAGGTCAAGCCTTCCTATCATGATGGACTGTGCCTTCGAACTGTGAGCCAAGGTCAAGCCTTCCTTCAGTTGCCTTATAGAGACTAATATAATTACATTGAACCCCCATAACCCATTGGGACATTTAAATTAGATCCGTATTTTCTCAACTATTGAAAACCTGTGCCCATATACAAAAGTTCAAGGCCACTCTACTTGTCGGAGTTTTGACAAGGCATCCTAGGACACAGGTGTAAGACTGAAGTGCTGGCATTTTCCCTCCATTTTCTAAAGTGATTTTGTCAAACTTTACCTTTTGTAGACTGTTTTATAAAACCAACAGATTTTCTAGGCATAGTGCCTCATGCCTTTAACCCCAGCACCCAGTAGACAAAGACAGGGGATCTGAACAATTTCCAGGCTAGCCTGGCCTACATAGTGAGTTCTAGGTCAGCCTAGAACTAGGTCTAGGTTAAAAAAAATGAGACCCTGTCAAACAAACAAACAAACAAACAAACAAACAAACAAACAAATCCCCCTAGCACCTGAATAACAAGAACCAACCACCTATCGGTCATTTTTATTAAGGATGCAGGTATCTTACATTGACTAGTACATGACTTCTTATGCCTAAATTCAGCCAGATCTCTTCCTGTTCCTATTACTTCAGGGAGGAGTCCTGTTCCAAATCTGAAGTGAGGGTTGTAGAGGACCTCCCCACACCCCCAGCTACCAGGGGTTGACTCTGGGATGGGGCCATGTGGACTTGGGGAAGTAGAGGGAGGAGGGGTGAACAGTAAAGGCAAGTCTGGTGGTCAGCAGCAGATCCCTGAGAAGAGAATTCAGGCCAGTTCTCACCAAGGAGACCTCACTGCTGGAAGTCGGCTTTGCCAACAGCCCCCATTCACACTAGGAACCGTGGGATCACTCGGTGCTCAGAAGCACCACCTATAAAAGTGAGAAACTTCCAGAAAGCCAGAGGACACAATGTCTGAGTGTCAGAGGCTCTGCTAAATTAGGAATTGCCAACTTGCTTTTTCCCATGTGCCGGAACTGTGTGTTTCATGCCTTGGAAAAATGTAAAAAAGAAATACATAGAATGCATTATTACATCTGATAGCTAGTAAAATAATGTTATCTGTGTTATAAATGTTTCTAGAACTTTGGGTACGACCACAAATGATAAATTGTAAATTTGAGAATTTTGGAATTTGTAAAATTTCCTTTCCCACACTGTCTATTCTGTCCTGGGTACTAGGGAAGGGTGTCATTTTCTTCAGTGGTATGGGCTCTGGTAAACTGTCCTTGATCCAGTAAGGACACCATGTTTAATCAAGGAACTCTAGTTGAACTCAAGGGATCTCACACAAAAGCAAAGATCAAGGGATCTCACACAAAAGTAGGAGGGGGCTTGCCAAAAAAGAGCCACTGGGAGAGGGAGCAGGCTGTGAGGGGGCACTTGGGGTGAAAACATTAATATTCATTATATATGTGCATGGAACTGTCTAACAATTAAGAAGCGGGGAGAGGTTTTCACTGGGAGATTGCTGTGTGTGGATTCTGGTTGTCAACTTGACTGGGTTAAGAATTCCCTGGGGGCCCAGCATGGCACACCTTTGAGTGAGTCTGTGAGGGCGCCACTGGGGCAGTTAACTGAGGAGAAAAGACACACCCAGAATGTGGGCATCACCATGGTCGGCAGTTCTGAACTGAACTCCAGAGGCAAAAGGAGCAAGTGGACAGAGAACTGCCACTGTAATCCTTCGCTTCTGTCTTCTGTCACCCAAACCTGAGGAGGAGGGAAAGCATGGCTGACAGGGACAGGACCCTCAAACCACGAGCCCAAATAGCTCCTTCCTCCTCTAACTTGCTTCTTGCCATGGTCTTGATCATAGCAATGGGATATGTAACCAATGTACCTTCAATATGCAAATGATGTGATTCTTATATTTTCTTTTTAAATTGGCAAAGAAAAAACAAAACAAAACCTAAAGACATTGTGAATATCTAGTCTCTTAACTCAGCACTAGAGGGAGCAATGTGTAGGCAAAAGGGCGTGAAAATGTGAGCTTCATGGCTGTAACAAACACTGACCATGACAAAATGGCAGAGAGAACGGTTAGAAGGCAGAGCGTGTCAGTTGGTGAGGGTGAGAGTCTTGGGTCTGCTAGTGAGGCAGCTTCTGTGCATGCAAGGTTAGATAGTGAAAGCTGAGGCACTTTTGGAGAGTCAAAGGCTTTTTGAGCAATTTTTTTCCCTCCAAGATCTATACAAGGAGCCGATGCATTAAGCAGAGCACAGGAAACCAGAACGTCACTCTTAAGGCTTTCTGCCATGAGTCTCTAAGCAGTGAGAAGAAAGCAAGAATGAAGGAACAACAGTTTGACCACAAGAAGCACAAGTAGGGAAACCCCACATCACCCACCTGGAGATCCCCACACAAGAGATGACAACTTGTACCAGCTGGCATCCGAGGGAAAATGGAAGCCTCTCTCACTACTACGAAAGCATTGACCTTGACCTTGACTCTGACCATGGACTCCGATTTCGGGGTCCAGATCAGGAGATGCTGTCAATGACCAAGAAACTCAATGGGATGGGAAGGAATCTCTAGAAGACATAAAGTTGGGCAGTGTGTTTCCACGAGACTCAGGGAGTGGGGCTGAATCCTTTAGGAAGAACAAAGGCATGTGAATTCATGTTGAGAGCCCAGACTCTGGGGCTAGAGAGATGGCTGATGGCTAAGACAGCTTGCTGTTCTTACAGAGGGCTGGAGTTTAGTTCCCAGCTACCACATCAGGAAGCTCACAACTTATAACTCCCATTCCAGGAGATATGACACCTGCTGGCCTCCATCAGTACCCACACACTCATGTGTACATACAGACTTAGATACACGCACAGGAACACATAAATAAAAATAAAATACTTCTGAAAAAGAAATTGGGAGAATACAGACTGTGAGCCAAACACCACGTTTGGGATTGACTGCATGCCTTCTAAGCATGTGACCTTGAGTGACTAAGTGTCCTGAAGCAAGAGCTTTTGTGAATGAAGTGGTTTGGAATAGTGTCTCGAGTGTGGACAGTACTCAGTTCATGTCAGCTATGCTGACATATGATTTCATGAGACGCTAACTACCCAGACCTACATGGCCTCTCTAAAACTAAACTTGATACCAACTACAGGGAAACACATTTATTTTGCATGAAACTTAATTTTAATGGTAGAGAGTTTAATGGCTGTACATCTGTTTTCAGATTTAGGAAAAGCATGGATGTCCTTACCAACTGTGTGTTGTTTTCTATAGGGTTTTTGAGACGGGTGTCTATGTACTGGGTGCTGGGATTGCAGGTGTGTGCTACCATGTCCAGTTACTGTGCTGCTCAGAATTGAATCTAAACCTTCATGCATGCCACGTAAAACCTCTACTAATGGAGCTACACCTGCAGAACCATGTAGTCTTAAAATAACATGTCCATCGGAACCATTCATAAAAATAAGTAATTACAGGGGCTGGAGAGATGGCTCCACAGTTCACAGCATTTGTGAATCTTGCAAATGACAAAGATTCTGTTACCAGTACCCACACGGAAGCTCACAACACTCTATAACTACAGAACCAGGAGGTCCAACTCTCTCTTCTGATATACTCAGCACCAGACATGTGCATGGTTGCACACAGTCAGGAGTCCTCATACACATAGAATAAAATGTGCCTGGTGCACACACTCAGAAAAATCCTTATATGTAGAGAATAAAATAAAAGTCAAAAGTAAGTAGCCATAACCCAAATAAAGCCACTTTACAAATTAAATCTCAACATGACTTTGAAATTTTGTATTTTAGATTAAAGCACACACCATTTGTATGACTGAATGTTCGCTCTGCATTTTGCTTTTTATATCTAGCTCTTATTTGACCTTATAACCTTTGTCCTTCTGCCACAACATCTGCTCACCTGCCTTCACATGGAACTTGGACACACACACACACACACACACACACACACATACACACATCCACACACACACACATCCACACACACACACAAACACACACAAACACACACACACACACACACACAAACACACACACACACACACACACACACACACACACACACACACACACACACACACACACACACACACACACACGTACCTGCTGCAGGAAACCTCTCCTGATGTCCCTAAAGTATAATTACAGCCGTCCCCCTCTGGGGCACCTTTCACAAATGTCATCCATTTGTTCTACTCTTTTATCAAATATTCCCTGAGAAGACACCTGAGGCACCATGGTTTTTGGAGGAACAGATGGAGAAGACGGATAGGACAGGGGAGACAGGTAGGACAACAGTGGGAAGAAACAGAATAGTAGGAGACGAAGCAGAAGGGAAGGTGACATTCCCGTCAGTGCAGAAAGGGCCTCACTGAGTGATGGCAGCTGTCAGCCACAAGAACAAAGAATGGAACTGATCCTCAGCAGACACTCTTTGTACAAACACAGTGCAGACGGGAATGTGAGGGTTGTGTTTCCCAGTCAGAGACAGCAAGTACCAAGGTCCCAAGAGAGGAGAGGACCCAGGGAGAGGAAACCAGGCAGCTGTAGGAGGGTGGGAAAGTGGCATGTGACAGGTTCTGGTTCAAAGGATAATAGGTAGCCACCAGGGGCAGATGGGAACGTTAGTATTATTTCCTTATAAATAAGCTTGGAATACACATAATTTTACCATTTATTAGAGATGAAAGCAAATTTACACACTAATGAGGTAGTGCTTGTTTATCATCACATAAAGGATTAAATCTTGGTTGAATATCTGATACCACAGAACACAGGGCATCTTAACTACTTTTATATTTTTGGTTGTGAGCCTAGCCTTTAACGGCTGAGCCATCTCTCCAGCCCCATCTTCACTACTTTTAAGAGTCGATCAACATTTTGTTTTTGTAATTGCCAATGCTGAGAACACTGCTTTTCATAACTACGTGCTATAAAATAGCCAAAATATGTTTGGGGCCACTTCAGAAATTGTTGGAAATTCTGTCATAATCTGAAGCCAATTTAACAATCTTTTTATGAAACTCAAGTCAGCCACTTAAAGAGATAATTTTCAAACCAAACATTCAGACAGGATCCAATTTAAAGACACATGGTCTTAATACTTAGGAGGAATGGCATAGGGAAGGGTATGTAAACATCTTTTTTCTGTAATTAGTCTACTAATTAAACATCAGTCTGTTTCTATGAGAGCAGAAAACATCGTGTGTACCTCAAAAGCCCTGCAGTCTGTAACACCATGTAGTCTTGAATCTGAGTCCACATGTTTCAAGCCATGTTCGTTGGTGTTGCCTGATGTGACAGCACACACAGTTGTATGCTCAAAACCAAGGCTGCAGTGAATCCCAGGATGCAATATGGGTGAGTGCTGCCAGAACCCCACCAGGCTCATTGTGTGTTTGATACTGAATTAACTTGTGTTTCTGGAAGAGATGGAATGATAGAGGGTTGTGCGCCAACATGTAGGTGCTGGAAGAGCAGCCGGTGCGCTGAGCTGCTGAGCCATCCGTCTCTCCAGCCCAGATCATTTGGTGGTGTTGTTATTGTTCATGTTTGTTTCTCAAACCCTTTCCTTCTGAAGTCCAAAGTTTTCTTCTATAGTGAGGACATTGCCATGACTATCTGACAACATCTTCCGTTTCTTTCTTCTTGGGAGTGGCCCTTTAGCTTATGCTGGTAGCTCTTGTCCATTTTATAAACACTGCAGCCCGTCCTGTGGACTCTGCTATTGCTTATGATGCCTAACTCTTGGTCCTCGGATCCTTGTTCCTTTACAGACACTCTGTCTTGTCTATCTCTCTCTCTCTGTGTATGTATGTTTCTCTGTGTGTCTCTGTGTGTGTCTCTCTGTGTGTTTCTGAATATGTGTTTATGTGTGTGTGTGTGTGTGTGTGTGTGTGTGTGTGTGTGTGTGTGTGTGGTTGGGTGTGCTTGTGTGCTTGCACGTGGAGGCTAGGGGTCAATCTTGAGTGTTGTTTTTTTAAGAGCTGACCAGTTTGGATTTTGAGACGGGGTCTTGATGGAGCCCAGTGCTCACTGATTCGGTGAGGCTGTCTAGCTGAGATTTTTGTACAGCACTGTCTTCTGATCCAAACACCGCCATCTACAGGATGTCAGTGGTGGCTGCTTACTGGAGATCATCGTGGTGAGACTTGTAGACTGTTGGAGTTTCCTTATAGGAGTGGTGGGGAGAGTCATGGGCGTCTCACCTGAGCATCCAGCCAGTCTTCTCAACCAGTCGGATGCAATTCTGCCTTAATTCTGCCTGTGACCTTTGAGTCTAAGGACTAGAATGCATAGACCGGAAGCTCCAGGGGTGGGAGCTCCATCTCCACAACCTTGGGGGAATCATTACTCATGCAGACCTTCCAGGAGAGCTCCTTCGGAAAACCCTTCACCACTGCTCTGTAAATAAGACTAGTGAATTCATTGGCTCCCCAGTGGTGAAGTTGGGTGATGGTGCACACCACCATGCCTGGCTTTTAACATGGGTGCTGGCAATCAAACTCAGGCCTGTAAATGGAGCTCTTAATTGGTCTAAGTAATAAAAACCCAGAGTCCTGTATAGAGGAAAATGCTGAGAGATCAGAGAGAAGGAGCAAACCACTGCCACACCTTACCTCCTTAGCATCTCAGCAGTCAAGAGAGCGAGTTCCTGCTTCTCCCTGCTTATATCCTGTTTACCTCACTTCCTGTCTGTCTGTACAGACCTCCAGACCTCTATGGTTAGCTAGTGGCAAGCTCCACCCTCTGACCTTTAGATAGGCTTTATTTGTACAGGCAAGATATCACCACACAGACCTTTATCCTTACACAGGGAGCACTAATGGACTAAGCCGCCTCACAGCCTGTGTTCTCATTCTTTGTGCTTTTGTGCTGTGCAGTGTCTCTTCCATGAACACTTAATTTTCATTTCTCTGTCCACTTCTTTCCTTTCCCTCACATCTTCTCTAGGCTTGCACACCCTCCTGTGATAGCCCCCTCAGCAGCTCCCTCTGCTCTTCTTAGGAACTGCCATGAGGCCCCAGTCAGCCTCACTATGGCAGTCTTACATCTCAAATTCTGTCATACTCTCTTTCCCTCTGCTTCCGGGACCATTTCCTGGGTAACTGGTGTATTTGCTCAGGTTATTTTTCTGCCAGGTGAAGTCACTTATTTGATAATGTTTCTTTGTTTCTGAAGTATCTCTGGTGGAAATTTTTTCCTTGTATGTTTTGTAGAGAATTTGTCTTTAGACGTACTTGGGAGAAGCAGACATCTGAGTCCAGGACCTAGGGATAGTGCAGACTAAGAGAAGTGACCAGCAAGTGGGTATGTGGGGGCAAGACAGAGGACGGGAAGAGAGTGAGACAAAGCAAAGCCCCATAGACAGTAACCTCAGGCTGGACCTGCAGGGGTCCTTTGAGTTCAGGCTATGTTAAAACTGAGGCCCTGGAGCTTACAAAAAGTGTGTGTGTTGGGGGGGGGGCGGCTGAGGATGCGTCTGGGAGACTGTCTCCCTAAACAGCGCTAGCTATTGGATGGGCAGGAAATGGCAAGAAAGAATCTCAAATTTTCTTTCACAAAAATTGCAAAAAAGAGCTCATGGGAGTTGGGACTAGACAGGACATTCTCAGCTACAGCACGTCCTCAGGGTGACTGCAAATGTGATTCTACTTGGCACTTAAGAGTGTGACCAGATGAGAGCCTGTATTTATGTTTGTCTTTCAGCTTGGGGGTTTATTTCACTTCATATGATTTTTTCTTTGGTTTTAATCTTAACCTTTAACAAGCACAGGCCTCAGGAATCTGTTCTCATGAAGAAGTGTGTTTTGGCGTTTTGCTATGTGCATTAAATGACTAGGTATTTTCACTTTCTCGTACATTCTTCAGTCATTAGCATGTTATTTTCAACATTCTCAAAGCTTCAGAACCTCCCTGTGGTTACAACCTTATAGAAATGGTAACCTAAATCCCAAGACTCTTTTTCTTCCTATTCCCTGTATTTCCCATCAACTCCCTTCAAGCAACACTAGGTCCACAATCAGGAGTCTCCTCTTCCTGTATCTCATCTCTTGCCCTTCTGCTCCCTGCAAGCCACACACACATCTCCTGGCTGACAGGAATCCATAAAGAAGCCCACCACATAGTCTCATGATGAGAGTCCACACAGAAGCCCGTCTCTTCTCTTCTCCATCACCAACCTTGCAGATTGATCAGCATTGTCTACCTTAAACAGTTTAGGGGACCTCCAGAAACCCAATTTTATGAGTCTTCCAATTGTCAATCTTTCATTATTTTTGTCCAATTTCTTTTTTTTAAACATTTTTTAAATTATGTATACAACATTCTGCTTCCATGTATATCTGCACACCAGAAGAGGGCACAAGATCTCATAATGGATGGTTGTGAGCCACCATGTGGTTGCTGGGAATTGAACTCAGGATCTCAGGAAGAGCAGCCAGTGCTCTTAACCTTGGAGCCATCTCTCCAGCCCCCTTTTGTCCAATTTCTAGTGAATTAGTGATTTCCTTAGTCTACCACTTGAAGTTCATTGTCTGCACCCCACTTATTTTCTTATGTCTTCCCTACTCCTCTGCAGATCTTCCCTGAGCTCCTGTCAAACTCAGCCCGCTACTGTCCTAATTATTATAGCTTGAAAACAAAACAAAACAAACCAGCAACAAAACACGTCTGTTTGCTCTGAGTGCTGTTTGGGTAATCTAGTATTTTGGTGACACTCAGCTCTGTTACAATGGGAAGTGAGAAAATATTTGTGGTATTTCTCTGAGTGAAAATCCTGAATTTCATGAACTCTTCCCCCCCACGTGGACTGGCATTTAAATGATAGTTGACATCCTTACAGTTCCTATGGTTTTTGCTATCTATAATTGGTCACTCACTGTCACCAAAGATTGTTAAATGTCATTAACAGGAAAATACAAAGTTCTTAGGCAAACTTGGAGAATTGTCCCATTGGGGGCGGGAGAGCACAGGGCCCCTCTGACAGGATTTACTTTCCTGCTTAGATAACTCTTCCATTTGGCATCTTCTATCATTTCTCTCACAGATGATGATTTCAAGTGAAAGCTGGAAGATATTTGTCCTTCTCGTCTTGGTTTGGATCCTGGCAGTCTGGAGTGAATGCTAAGGGTGTCCAACTAAGTGATGAAGAGAAACTAGAGGGAGGGTGTGGAGGACACGGAGGGATGAAAGAGTTCCAGGAACTAAACTGGAGAAAAGTTGAGGTCCTCAAAAGGGATAAACAGGAAGAACTCACTGCTCTCAGCAGGGCCTGAAGTGGACTTCTGGGGCCAGCAGATATGTTCTATTCCAGTAGGATGAAGAAGAATCAATAGGAAAAATGTCTTGTTGATATGCTTCTGTGTGAGTGTGCTGCATGTATGCAGGGCCCATGGAGGCCAGAAGATGGCATCTGGTCCCCTGTAGCTAGTAACAGGTGGCTGTGAGCCACCCAATGTGGGTGCTGGGAACAGAACCCAGGTCCTCTGGAAGAGCAGCAAGTGCTCTTAACTGATTAACTCTGCCACTGACTTTGATTTTCTTAAATGTAAGTTGATGGATGAAGACATTCTAGGTTATTTTTAGTGTCTCACATAACAAAACCAAATAGACCACTTCAAGAGCATTGGTTAACTATTGGATGCTGATTCTGCCGAACTCAGGCAAGAGTCTTACAATAATGCTCAAGGGAGGCCCACTATTCTGCAGGAAGAGTCCTTTAACTCTTTACAATGGTGAGAGGAGAATTTGGTGAAAACAATTCTGACTTTACTATAGATAATAATTATACACAATTTTATATACAGATACATATGACTATGCCACACAAATTATAAGCTACCCATTTTTCTGTTGTTTATCTCTGATGCTTAGGAATCAATGCAGACTCTTACACAAATATGTCAGGTATTTCAACTTGCGCCCTGGGAAACGGTCACATCTACATAAATCTGGAAGACTTAAATAGTACATGAGGGCTGGTACATCAAGAATCTGTCTTAGCAAGAAGAACACATGGAAAGGAAAGAGAAAGCGCAAGTACGCTGCTTGGTCATGCCCAGTGTGTCATCGTAAGGAGGGGACATATTTGCAGCTGTCACTCAGATTGTCACTCAGCACTGTCATCCTTGACCTGAGGGTATTGCAGAAGCAAGAGTCCGGAGAGGTGGCTCAGTCAGTGAGGTGCTTACCACACAAGCACAAGAGCCTGAGTTTGACTTCCAGAACCCACATGAAGACACTGACTGTGTGTCTTCTGTAATCTTTGAGCCAGGGAAGTGGAGACAGGAGGGTGTTCACTGGCCAGCAGTCCTCACCTAACTAGTGAGCTTCAGGTACAGAGAAAACCTGTCTTAAAAATCAAAACACAACCTCAAACAAACAAACAAAAATAAGGCAGAAGGAAGGCATCCTGGAGAACAGCAACATTCAAGGTTGATCTCTGGTCTGCCCGCCACATGCATATACACGAATGTCCATGTGCACACATATGTGTTTGTGCGCAGACATGAACACACACAATAAGCAACATTTCAAAAAGTTGCTATTCTGCAACTTCCCCGAGTCATCGGGTCCTCTTGGAAGTGACAGTATTGGCGACACCGGGACCGAAGCTATCAGGAACTATACATGAATATAGACAACATCTGCATTGGTGGCATGAATAACAAAAGGCTTTGTTTGGTGCCCTTTGTTATCTGGATGTGATCTCAGATACATGGGGCACTGAGGCAGGAGGACTGAAAGAGTCAAGGTCAGTCTGGGCATCAGAATAAGTTATGGTTAATCTGAGCACTTAAATGACCAATAAATAAACAAATAAATAAATAAGGAAAGGGCTAGGGGATATAACTCAGGGGTAAACTACTTCCCCACTCTGGCATGGCCTTAGGTTCAAATCCCAGTATTCCATAATGTATATCATAACCCCTGACTAGAAATCAGAGCATAGAGTCTTGGGCTGCTAGGCAGCCTTAGTGGTAATCTGGCAATGGAATCATAGTTGTCACTTAAACCCTGGGACACTTGGGTGTTGATGAACAAGGTGAGGTGATGTGAGCACTGGCAGGTTATTCTGTGGTAGTCACCAGAAAATATCTTCTGTGGTAGTCACCAGAAAATTTCTTCTGTGGTAGTCAGCAGAACGTGTCTTAGTTATTTTCTGTTGCTGTGAACAAACACCATGACCAAAAGCCATTTAAGGAAGAATTTGATTTGAATTAACACTCTAGATGGTTTGACATTGTTATGGTAGAGAAGGCATAGTGGCAGGACTAGGAAGCTGAGAGATCACATAATTATCCATACACAGAAAGCAGAGAACAAACTAGAAGCAGAACAAGGCTATAAACTCTCAGTGCCAGCGCCCAGAGTTGTACTTTTTCAACAAAGCTCATACCTTACAAGCCTCATAACCTCTCTAAATAGTGCCATTAACTAGGGACAAGGTGTTCAAATATGTGAGCCCATGGGAGACCCTTCTCATTCCAGCCACCACTGAATGTCATCAAGAGTCAGTGAGCCACCTGCTGGGTATTACATTTATTTGAAAAGAATGTCTCTGTCATATTTTCTTGAAGAATGCGTTGTCTGAATGTCCCCACTATTCACATTGAAATGTATTTCTTAGTGTGAGGCATAAAGAAGATAGTAACTGAAGCCATGAAGACAGCTGGGAAAGGTAATTGAGGTTAGATGAGGCTATAATGATGGGCCCTAATCCAATGTGATTGTGGCTTTATAAAGTAAGGGAAAGAAAGACTTTGTCCCTTTCTCCACATGAGGCTCTCCATCACCCTGAGGAGCAGCTCAAAGGCTGCTTGGATTGCCTAGCTTCCCAAACTGTGGAAAATCAATTTCATTTCTGTATTAATTGCTTTTTCTGTGGTAACCTGTTATAAACTCAAAAATGGGCTAAAACGATTTCAGACTGCCTTTCTTATAAAATCATTGTTTTCTAACCTGGCTTTTAACCAGTTTGCTGGGCTCTGAAATTGCCGGGGCCTGTGGGACCTCAGAAGAGGATCAATGTTCTGCTTTCTCTTCATGAACCATCCAAGCCTGATTCTGTATCTCCTGCAGGTGCTGAGGGCTGCTGATAAAAATCCTCCCTCCCGACAGCTCTCTACCCAGATGAGGGAAGTGAAACAGCAGACTGTCTGTTGGACCCTTAGGACAGTCAGTTCTCAACCCGTGGCTTGGGGGCGGGGGTGAATGCTCTTTTCACAAGGGTCTCCTAAGACGATTCTTCATACCAGATATTTCCATCACGATTCGTAACAGCAGCAAATTTATAGTTGTGGGGTAGCAACGAAAATAATTTTACGGTTGGGGGTCACCACAACCTGAGGAACTGTATCAAGGGGTGGCAGCACTAGGAAGGTTGAGAACGACCACCTTAGGACAAACCCCAGCAGAAGAGAAGTTCTTCTCCCCGTGTCCGAAGAGCCTGAGACTAAGCAGAGCAGTCCTGCGGGGTGAATGACTGAGGGTTTAGGCTCCCTCAGCTTTGCGCAGCAGCAGTTGGCAACTGTCAAACCTGATAATTCTGGCTCCCACTTCCTCCTCTTTCCGCTCAGTATGCTTGTAAGGATTCAGGCATTATGCTGGCCTGCCCCTGTCACCTGGCAGAATGCACTCAGGCAGCACCCTGGTCAGCCCAGGGTTCCCTGGAGGTGCAAAGGACCCCTTTAAAAGAAAGACCCCTGTCCTCTTCTGCTCCCTTTCCTACTGTTGCCTGGGACAGACAGGACTTTCCCTGTCTCCCTCTTCTCTTCTGCCCTCTCTCTGTGTCTCTTGTGTATCTTTACCTCTTTTCTCTTTCCTCCCTGTCTGCCTTCCCTTTTTAATAAAACTTCTCACTAAACTCTGTCTGCCTGGCGTCTCTGTCCCATGCCTTGGTCACCCTGACTTGCGCCCAGATAAGGTTCCCCTGGCACATTATCCTAGCAAAGCTACTCTACAAGGAACCTGTTTCCTCCTTCCCCTGGGAAGGAAGCTGTCAGTTCTCCCTTCGTAGAGCCTTAGAGCCCACACTCTGCAGTATGTCTGGCCCCAATAATCGAGTCAGTACCATGAAAAGGAGAGCGGGTGTTAGGTTCCCATGAGCCTGATCTTCTATCTGTGCCCCGAGTGGTCACTATGAAATCCAGTTATTCATTCACAAGAGCCCCCATTTCCTAGGAGTATGAGACATGGATCAATTCACCATTGGGTAGGGACACGGATACTACCATTGACAGCCCCGGTAAGACTCCGGAATTAAAGGGAAAGGGTACAGACAGACGATGCCAAGGTCTGAAGGGGTCTTGGTGTGTTTCATCACCTAAAAGGGAACAGAGTTGACTCCAACGAAAGCCAAAAGAATAGATGGCTAATAAATTCAAAAATAAAGTCTTATGTATTTTCATGTTTTTTTGACTGAGTTTTATTGCTTATGCTTTTACTACTGAGGGAGGAGGCTCACCAGATCTTTATAGCTAACAGGTTCATTTCAGATGTGCAGTCTGTCCATCGTGGTATCAGCTAATTCTCAAAAGAGTCTCAGCTTTATTTAACTTCCTCTTTGTCCTTTAAAATAATCACTTGAAATATTTTCCTTGGCATTTTTCCAAAGAGACAAAACTTGGGGGTGAGGTGGGGGTGCAGGTGGGGGTGGGGGTGCAGGTGGGGGTGGGGAGGGAGTATTATGGAAAATGTTTGAAGAGAACTTAACTGTTTTAGACTTTTTATTTTCCTGGCCAAGTTTAAAACCCTGAAGTCTTAACTGGCTAGTAAGTAAACAGAAGCCAGTGCCAGACAAACAGGAGCCAATGACAGATCTGGTTGAAACAGTGTCCCATGGTCCTGGGTTGTGTTTGCAAAAGGGATCTTTCTCTCGAAGTGAGCATGTGTCCCACAAACACCCAATGGAGCAAAGCCTTGTAATTGCCGCCGGCCAAGAGCAGTTCCTGGAGCCTATGCCGACCTGTGTGAAAACATTCGCAAAGCTGGTGTATTGTGTTAGCATTTGCAGATCCGACAGTACCAATAAAGAAGACTGGGGGAGTATGCTATGGGAAGTAGGGAAAACAGAGAGCAAAGGCAGCTTGCTTGACCTGTCTTCATCTCTATGTGGGTGGGTGGGTGGGGGACTCTTGAGCCACAACACAGTTCCCCTGAGGTGGAAGTGAATTCACGCAATGTCTCCAACTTTACCTCTTAACTTAGCCTCTCATCCTTCAGATTAGCTAAAGGACAGCTGGGTATTTATGCCCTTTGTCCCCCAAACTGCTGTTTACATGCCCTGGCTCACAATATCATCTTCTAAATCCCCTTCTTATGGCATCCAGTCAAAGGAAGTTTCTCCAGCCCTTCTCCTTGGGGACAACTCTATTCAAAGACCCTTCTTCACAAGCCTCCTTTACAAATCATTTTTTACTATCTTGTGCTCCACAGGCCACGGGACTTAAGGAGTTATCCAAGTGGTTTTGTGGACCTGCTTTTACCAAGTCCACAGGGTATTATTATTCTACTCCAGTCTAATCTCTGCTAACTGTGGGCCTGAGTCAGACATGATGGTCTGTTTGAAATGTTTTCACACACACACACACACACACACACACACACACACACACACACACACGCACACGCACACGCACACACACACATATACATACACATACAGACATACATATATACACAGTCATACATAAACACACATGCACACTCATACACACAGAGAAAAATAATAAAAACATTCAAAATGTCACAGAGTGGTCTCATGAGGTGTGAAACTATCTATTTAACACTGGGGTTAACTTTTGAAGTATGGTCCATCCATTTTGATGGAGGAACAAATCTCTTGCATCTGTGCAAGCTGTGTGTGTGTGTGTGTGTGTGTGTGTGTGTGTGTGTGTGTGTGTGTGTGTGCCTGTGAAGATGTGCCACTTGGGTACAGACACTCAGGCCAGAAGAGGGCATCAGAGCTGGACCTGGAGTTCAGGTGGTTATGAGCTGCCCGATGTGAGTGCTGGAAACAATCTCAGGTCTTCTGGGAGAGCAGCAAGCAGTCTTAACCAGTAAACCATCTCTCTAGCTCTTTCCTCAATGTTTTTGAGCACATATTTGTCTATCAACTAATATTGTGAAATTCAGCCGGATGGTGGTAGTGCATACCTTTAATCCCAACTCTTGGGAGGCAGAGGATGAGGCAGGCACATCTTTGTGAGTTTGAGGTTAGCCTGATCTACAGATTGAGTTCCAGGACAGCCAGGGTTATACAAAGAAATCCTGTCTGTTAAAAAAAAAACCAAAAACTAAAAACTGTAAAATTTAGCAAACATTTGCTTATGATCTAGATGTCAGACCTAGGTACAGAAAAATACTTAAAAAAATAGGAATATACAAGGCAAAACCAGCATATGAGGAGGCTTTTATCCTCAGTGAGGACCTGTTGCCTTTGCTTTGTATACACAGGCACACAGCAAGATAATGAGATAATGACTTCAAGAAGAGGATGTGCCTAGTTGCAACAAATGTGATGTCACTCTTAAGAGCAGACAATTATGGGGCTGGAGAGATGGCTCAGAGGTTAAGAGCACTGACTGCTCTTCCAGAGATCCTGAGTTCAATTCCCAGCAACTACATGGTGGCTCACAAGCATCCGTTATGAGACCTGGTGCCCTCTTCTGGTGTGCAGATATACATAGAAGCAGAATGTTGTATACATAATAATTAAACAAAATATTTTTGAACAACTATAAAAAAGGAGCAGGCAATTAGGAATCACCTTTGGCTTTCGTTCACTGTGTCCCTTTCTTATTTGACTCCCTCATTCCACCATTAGCATTGTGATTTAAATCCCATGGGGCACCTGGATATTGCAGCTCCCCGTTATTTGTATTAGTTCTTTGAGAATTTCATATAAGGTGTTTTAATTGTATTCACCCCACTCTTCCAAGATCCTGCACTCTCCTCTACCTCCCCAACTTTGTGTCACTTTTTAGGAAAACCAGGGAATTCTATTTGTGCTGCCCATAAACTCTTGGATGAGCAGCCTTCCCTTGGAGCAGGGTTGACTTTCCAGGAGACGCTCTTCTAAAGAAAACCGACTCACCATCTCTCTGCAGCTTCTGGCTGCTTTCCTGCTCTCTGAGAACTGAGGTGTTGCTTGCTTTGTTTTATCTCACTTTGCTCTTCTTTGTACTCACTGAACTTCAGATCCTGACCCACGTACTGCCCCCTCTGTCTACACAGGGCCTGTGTGTGTTTGTGTGTGTGTATATGATACTCCAAGGGTATCAGGTCCCTTGGAGCTGGAGATACAGGTGGTTATGAGCCACTTGGCATGGGTGCTGGGAACTGAACTCCTCCTGTCCTCTGAAACAGCAGCAGGCGCTCTTAACCTCTGGGTCATCTCTCTAGCCCCATGTACTCTGGTTTTCATCCTTACAATTCCATTACTCTGCAACTCAAAAAGTGTTCAAGTCATCTTCTTTCCTAGACTTAAGGCTGTAGAGAGAAAATCCAGCCTATCTACCTCACTCAATGCTCATTTCTCCTACCAGAGGTAAGGAATGTACTCAACACTCAATGAGTATCTGAGGAAAGAACAGATTGACCATAGTCTAAATGTTCTGCTCCAAGAAACAAATGCTGTCCAGGTGTGACAGTGCATGCCCTTAATTATAGCTGCATGAGAGGCTAAGGCAGTAGGGTTGCAAGATCCAGGCCTGCCTGGGCTATATGATGAGTCTAAAGCCAGACTGGACAGCTTAGTAAGACCCTGCCTCAAAAAAAAAAAAAAAAAAGTTGAGGGACTAAGGCTGTGGCTTGGTGGTAGAATGTTGGCAGGAAGGCCTTGGGTTCAGTCCCTAGTACAACAAGAAGGAACGTAAAATAAGAATGGGGGGGGGGCTTGTATCAGATGGTGCAACAGCAGCCTGTTGATCCCCACTGTATTTCCATCAAGTAGTAATGAGCCAGACCCTTTCTGGCTATGATCGCTGTTTCCCACATGAGTCATTAAAGAAGGAAATGAGCTCTTTTGATTAAGTGGTTCACATTTGCGGTGAATGAAAGAAAGCTGTGACTTCGTGACTAAGCCAACATGGTCTTCCGTGCTTATCTCGCTTGTTAAAGGCACTAGGATCAGCCTGGTCCCAGATGGGCCACTGTGACCTGCTATTCCAAGAACAGCAACATTTTGACTTTGACATTAGGTCCTCTCTTGCAATTTCCTCAGACGTTTGTCTGATTCACATCCTCAACGGGACCTTTCAAAGATTCCATTCTCTGTGCATGGGAGGTGAGGCCACCACATCTGCAGGGTTGTCAGCTGTCTCGGGAAGCAGATATGGGTCTCCAGTGCTCTGAGCACCTGCCCTCCCTACTCCTGTCTTCTTGTGAGGAAGTGTCTACTGCTTGATTCACACAGCCTTCTGTAGCACCAGCTTGGAATGAAGCTCTTAACTTTCAAAGCAATTTACCTGGTTCAGAATTCTTCGGGGATCAAGTCTATATATAGGAGGTGTTCCCCTAGTAGCTGTTCAACAGTATCTTCAACTCTATGCTGCTCCCCACTTGAATGTCTGATCTCAGGGCAGGAGGACCTCGAGTGTCCGTGACAGCGCTCCTGTTGGTGGGAACCTGTGGACTTGGATGGCAGAGGGCTGCTTCTCTGATTAGGCTCCTGTGCGTCTATTGTACCCCCACCCTTGTGATCTGACTACTAAGAAGGCGATGAGAAGGATAGAGGCCACGGGGGCTGATGGAGGGAGAGGCAGATAGCTTTAACCAGAGCCTGTATCATGTTGGGAAACCACGGCAACGGTCACAGAACGGGAGGTACACAAACAGAGTTGGAACAGCCATTCAGTTTTGCAGCATGGGTGACAGAGTGTTTGGAGCACAGATAGTTGTGTGACACACTGAGGTAGGGCATACTTCAGAGAGGGCAAGCAGGACAAAAGGGTCCAGGCATTTGGATAAACAAGCTAAGGGCAATGAGGTGATACGTGAGGGACTCCGCAGGGCAAACACTAGAACTTGGTTGGACTGCTGATATGAAGCCAGCTTTGAGACAACTTTAAGCAGGAGAGATGACATAGGTGATTCATGAGAGCCTGAGAATGCAGCAGAGATGTCGGCAGGACCCTGGCCCCTTTCATCTCTTTTTCATTGCTTCCCAAATGCCACGAGGGGAGCAGACCTCCTCCAGCACAGTCCCCACAATGCACTGTGTTGCCACAGACCCAAAGCAAAGGTAGAATTCTGGTTTATCTCAGGTCCTTGTCACAGTGATGGGAAGCTGACTTACAAAGACATGTTTAGTGCTGCTGTGCAGGAAACAATGCAAAGTCTGTGGTCAGCCCAGAAGACACAGACAATGACAAGAAGAAGAGATGGGCAGTAAAGTGTCTACCCTAGTGTGCTGGCTGTTATTTGTTTTTTTAATTTTTATTTATTTATTTATTTATTTGTGTGTGTGTGTGTGTGTGTGTGTGTGTGTGTGTGTGTGTGAACTTGACACAAGCTGGAGTCATCAGAGAGGAAAAAGTCTCAATTGAAGAAATGCCTCCATGACATCCAGCTGTAAGGTATCTTCTCAATTAGTGATCAAAAAAGCCTCAATTGAAGAAATGCCTCCATGACATCCAGCTGTAAGGCATTTTCTCAATTAGTGATCAATGCAGGGAAGGCCCAGCCCATTGTGGGTACTGCCATCCCTGGACTGGTGGTCCTGGGTTCTATACAAAAGCAGGCTGAGCAAGCCGTGTGAAGCAAGCCAGTAAAGCAGCACCCTCCATGGCCTCTGCATCAGCTCCTGCCTCTGGGATCCTGCCCTGCTTGAATCCCTGCCCTGGCTTCCTTCAGTGATGAACAGCAATGCAGAAGTGTAAGCCAAATAAACCCTTTCCTCCCCAACTTGCTTTTTGATCATGGTGTTTCATTGTAGCAATAGAGACCCTAACTAGGACATCTAGACAGGCAACAGACTGATGAGACACAAGGAAGAAGCTTCCTAAAGACATAAGAATGTTCCATTATCTGTGGTACCATGGTTATGTCAAACACTTTGGATTATGGCTGTATTATGATCTTTATCTTATAGTATTGTACTTAACAAAGTTGATTTAAAGTATATCTTACAGGTCTGGAGAACTGGCTCAGTGGTTAACAGCACATACTTCTCTTGCAAAAGACCTGAGTCTGTTTCCCAGCACCCACATCCGGTGGCTCTTACCAGCCAGTAACTCCAGCTACAGGGGATCTGATGCCCTCTTCTGGTCCATGAGGGTACTGCATCCACATGCATATACCCACATACAGGCAAACACATAGTCACATCATTAAAAATTTAGAAAAAAAATTGATTAAAATAAAATAAATTCATTTTATAACCCAGTGTGGTGGCTCACTCCTATGATTCCACACTTTGGAAGTCTGAGGCAGATGAATTACTGTGAGTTCAAGACCAGCTTGGGTTACATGGTGAGATGCTGTCTCACTATACCACAACACCCCCCCCCCACACACACACACTAAACTACATTTTGGAGAGAAGAATGTCCTCTATTTTGCTGGTTTAGAATATATTCAGATTAGAGACAAAAATGCCAGTAAGTATGTTTATTTGAGAAAGTGTTAGGTACAGGCTGTTAAGAAACCTTACCACATGCTGGGCCCTAAGATAAATACAGACTGTCAGAAAACCCTAGTGAGGCAAAGCATAAAAATAAAATGGTGACCTTCACACTGTAGGACTTCACAAGAAATGTGCAAACTTTTAACACGAGTGAAGAGAAAGGGACATGGATTGATGGAAAGCAGGATATGGAAGCCACCAGGCCTCTTGGTAACTTACTTCTTAGATTTAGTGGAACTCAAGAAGGTAGCAAAAGGAGAATAAAAATATACAACGGCAACTGTTATGACAAGGTTTAAAATTCACACACATATGTAGCCCTAATCATAGAATCAGTCTGATTATAGTTATAGAACAAAAAACAGAAAATGGATCAATTGAAAAGTGTGAGGAGCATAGAAACACACAAAGGAATTGTCACATGTCCTTGCTGTGTAGCAAGGACAGCTCTACATATTGGGACGGAAGAGCAGTACTGGAATAATGTATAAAAGACATCAACTCTCATCCCACAGCCTAAGACAAAATACATCTCAGAATAAAAAACAAAGCATCCACACTAAACCTAAAAGGTGGCCAGTGTTTATTATGGGAAGCCTTGGAGTACATTGCAATGGGGAACATGACAATAAATCTAAGGCAGAATTCCTTTCGAAGAAGTGTGTAGGGGATTGGGCCAAGGGCCGTGGCTCAGTTAGTACAGTGCTTGCCTGGCATGAGCAAGGTCCTGTGTTCAAACCCCAGCACTGCCTCAGCTAAGTGTGATGGTATAGCTTCTACATTTGGGAGGTAGGGGGAAAGGTCAGACTTCAAGGTCATCCTTGGGTACATAGGGGGTTCCAGGTCAACTTATACTGGAGATCCTGAAAAACTCAGTTTTTTTTTTTTTTAATGAAAATATGGATGCTTGTCATGTAGAACACAGTTGGCAATTTGGCACTGCTTCCCACAGCCTCACACTTTTGATCCTATAAGATAATGCATTTTTTTTTCCAGACAGGATCTCACTATAAAGCTCTGGCTAGCCTGGAACTCACTACATAGACCAGGCTGACCTTTAACATAATGATCTTCCTGACTCTGCCTCCTGAGTGCTGGTAATGGGCGTATGTACCACCATACTTGGCCCCAGAGGGGTGTCTTAAATAAATTGCCTATTAGGATTCATTAAAATTATGTTTAGGAACAGATACTATGGAAAATTCAGTATTACAAGCTCAATGCTGGGAGATGTGTTTAAGTTACAGAATGGAATATTTTGCAATGGTTTAAATTATTCCTATGACCAGTGTTAAGTGTCACTGGAAAATAATTACTGTAAAAGAGACAGATTATGTTGTTGCCAATAACAGAAACACACATAGTAAAAATAGGGTGAGGACAACACTCATTAATGTTGACTGTAGGGAGGGAGTCTGGTTGTGAGTGGAAAGGCTGTCCACCTTTACAGTTAGCCTGTGACACATGAGCCACGGTTTGTTCCACTGAAGAAAAGAGGATCGGATGGACTTGTCCAATCACGGAGACAATGAGTGGGAGTGATACCCAGAAGCTTAGTTAGTGTCCCATGCCCCCTTGCTTGCTCTCCTTCTCTCCGTCTGTCTGTCTGTCTGTCTGTCTGTCTGTCTGTCTGTCGATTCATAAACCTTTCATCTATCATATCATATCCATATCTGTCCATCATTTATCAACATCTATAATCTTTATTACATATCTTTAGCCATCTATTTTATCTGTGTATCAGCTACCTGTGTGCTTGTGCAAATCGTTTTTTTGGAGTTATTTTATATCCCAGGCTTGTTTGAACACTTTGTCCATCCATCAGCCTCCTGTGGCTTTGTTTTATATACATCATCATCTGCCACATTATAAACAGTGATAATTCCCTTTCAAGATTTATTTTTATTTCTATGTGTGTTTGCCTGAAAACATGTATGTTCGACATGTGTGCCTTCGGAGGCCAGGAGAAGGCATCGGGTTGCCTGGCCCTGGACTTACAGACAGTTGTGAATTCCCACGTCGGTTCTGGGACCCTCACAAGAGCATCCTGCCCTCTTAGCCGCTGAGCTGTGATTCTCGCCTCAATAACCGTCATACTGAAAAAAAAAAAAACCTCCCCAGCTCAACTTCCTTTTGTGTATTTCCATTCAAATGTGTGTTTGGCATTGACTACCGGTTCCCACTTCTCTCCCGACTTGGTGTCTGCACCTTCTGAACACGATGCTGAGATTTCCTGTTCTCGGATCACACTCTTCCTTCCCCCGGCCCCAAAGGCTCACCGTAGTGCTCACTGAATGCCATTCTGCGGCTAGGAGATCCGTCCCAGGACCCTCCCAGGTGCCACTCTCTCTGGCCTTGCAGGCCCCTGGCAGTGGCACATTCTAGTCCCGGAAGCTGGCCAAGGCTGCATCGACCTTCCCAGAAAGCGGCTTCATTCTCATCTCCCCCGGGACGTGCTGTGCAGCGGTCAGCTTGTCCACCAACTCCTGGAGGCCAGGAGGCCATGGGGTTCCGAGTTCAGCTCAGAGACGAGGGTCTCTAGGGGACAGTATGAGGGACCTCGTAGGCACCAGCTCGCCGGCTGACTATATCCTTTATCTGATCCGGACAGTGGCTGAACACACATTGCTGCAAAGGACTCCAAACAGGCCCCTGGGAACCCCCAGGGCTTTTATTGAAGTTGGTGGGGTCAAAAATCCAGTGTGATGGTAGCGCACATCTGTAATCCCAATAATCCCGGGAGCTGAGTCAGGAGGATTACTGTGAGTCCAAGTCCAAGCCAGGGTTTGAAACCTTCATCCCCCTCCCCCACAAGAAGAAATAAAAAAAAATTCCCGAGGGAAAATTAAATGTGGAGCAGTTCACATAAGTGTGTGTGTGTGTGTGTGTGTGTGTGTGTGTGTGTGTGTGTGCGCGCGCGCGCGCGTGTGCGTGCGCTTGTGCGTGTGTGTGTGCAGCTGGTCTCTAGCCCTCTGTGTAGCTGCTCCTGGTTTTGAACTCCTTGCATCTTTCTCCCAAATGCTGGTATTTGAGAAGAGCGTCACCCCCAGCCTGCCTTCCCCCATCTTGTCTTAAGCAGGCTGTGTTATTTCCAGAGTTAATTGCATCTGTAGTTGATGAAAGCGCAGAAAGCACTGGTGCAGGACCTCAGAATCAAAGTCATGCGTTCAGGGTGATGAGGCCAGCGCCGTCAGTCGGTCTGGAGAGCAGTGAAGTCCTGGGATCACTGAGGAGTCTGCCCTGCGCCTGCCCCGTGAGGCCAGCGTGCGTGCTTAGCCTGGTGGCGCGTTCTTCGGCTTCTTCTGCCTTGAATGAACCCTTCAGCTCCCAGTTCCGCTGGGGGCGAAGGTGGGGGGAACCGGTGGCAACTCCTCTTGGTGGTCAAAGCAAAGGCTGCCTGCGAAGCTGGTACCTTGAGGCTTTTCATATCTGACAACCCTGCTTTTGAGGGTCCAAGAGTCGGTTTTTGCAAGTTCCACTATCTAGTGGAGTTTGGGGGGCCGCGGCTTGCTGCGGCGTGGCTTTGGCACATCTCCGCGGCGCTCGCCCCTGGAGCTGAGCAGCTCTGGGAGCAGAAAGTGGCTGGGGGAAGGGTGGTGGAGGGTCCGGGTGGTGATGGTCCCGGCCGGGGAGGGTCGGGGTGGAGAGGGTCCCGGGTGGGGAGGGTCCCCGGCCTCAGGCGATGCACCCTGGGCTCCTGCAGTTTCCTGCCTGGTCGCGGCGGTGTCCCGCCCCAGCCCGCAGCGCTGCGCAGAGGAGAAACGCGATAGGAGGCAGCAGCTGGCCTCCCACCACCCTAAAAATAATCCACCCGCCGGCTGCCGACCGACCCGGGAGGAAACTTGTCGTCCCATGGAGTGCCTGAGCTCCTCGGCTGGCTACAGAACGACCGCAGACCACTGTGAGGAGTCACGGGCTGTAAGCTGTTGATTTTGATCAGTAAAAGCGTTCGCTAGTTCTAGGAGCCAGAGGACAGGGCCCTGGCTGGAGAGGAGAAAGTGGGGATCAAGTTTCCAGTCTAATTTACACAACCCTGCGGGCTGGAGCCTAAACCTACTGGAAACAGGGGAAGGTGTCACTGATAAAGATAGAGACTTTCTTAGCCATTCCCTGGACCATTCACGAAGCAGCTTTCTGGATACTGAATTTGTTCCTCTTTGCTCTCTAGGAGCCCGGTGTACTGGTTTGAAATTTACATCGTCAGACTGTGGGCAGGCGTTTGGAAGGTAACTCAAGTGGCCGGTAGGGGGACTGAGTACAGAAGCCAAACTCAAGGTATTTATTATTTATTAATATATTTTCTGCTTGTTTGCTCCGTGTTGCTTACAGTATTATCTGTAAATACTTAAAGTCTTATCTGTGGAGGGAGTCCCAGCACTGGCTTTCCTGTGTCTCAGAACGTCACAGGCCCTGAAGGGTACACGGGCAGACAATCAATTGAGTCAGTGGTCATTTTTACTAGGAAATTTCCTATTTGTATCTGAATTGAAGCAGCCAGACAGCTAGCTAGACTCTTTTTTGTGAGGTCTCCACAGGGAAATGTCAACGAAGTGATTGCAGCATTTGCTTTTGTGAGTGATAGGCACCCCGAGAGTGCCATGGGTAACAGTGAAGCCTTAGGTGCCTTCCAAGGATGTGGGAGGTGCTGAGTAACTCAGGAGTGAGTTGTTTCACCTGGGAGAAGGAAAGCAGCCTGTGCGGTTGGTTTTAGATGTTTCCAGAGCCTGAGGTTGCCTGCAGCTGTCAATGGGTCTCAACTTAGTGGCTGCTTCTCACTCATAGTCTATGAGGGGGAGACGGTCATCCTGATACGAGTTAATATTTTAGCATGTTTTTAAAATTGGATCAGTTATCCTTTGTTCTTCCCCTGTAGGAGAATCAATAAAGTTGATAGATGAATTATTAAGAGTTATGAATCAATACCACATTTTATAAATCCCAGGGGCAGTGGAACTTCACCTAGCGCACATCCAGGGCTAAGTAAGCATACAGAGTTGCTCCTCTCTCTAGGAAACTACAAGTTAGGCCACGAAGAAAAGTTCTCCCCTCTGTTTTCTGTCCTGCAAGCCATCCGGTAGTCAAAGTTTCACTTTTGATCTTTGTTTTAAAGTCTCCCTTCCAATTTCCCAACCGTGATGACTGTTATAAACAATTGAGTATCTTTCAGAGGATTACGTGTGTGGGAAGAAAGATGTTCTGTTTTCCCTTTTGGTCCTCTTCCTCGTTGCTGGGGCTTCTGGGCAGAATTGAGCCTAAACAGATCCAGGGGGAGGGGACCCTCAAGAGCATCCATCAGCGTATGGCCTTCCTCAAAAGCTCACAACAACCTGAACTCTGGAACGGAACCCAGACACTGTTTGGAAACTTAAGGATGCATTAGAAGGCTGGGGTGTAGTTTGGTTTGTAGAGTGGTGAATAGCTAGCATCATGAGGCTTTGGATTCGAATCCTAGAACAACACACACACACACACACACACACACACACACACACACACACACACACACCTTGATTCAATGTCTTTGATGGACACAGAAACAAATATATCTGCAATGGGTTTCTTCTCTCCTTCCTTGAGGTTTATAATGTAGCTGGCCTTTAGAACCAGCTTCCTGGACAGCCAGTTTAGAGACAGGAATTCAAAGGTCAGGTTGTGTGAGTAGAAGAGATGTCAAAAGGAAACATGGAGAGCTGTGTAAGACGAGGAGAGAGTGGGAACCAGGGTGAGGCTCGGGGATGGCAGCAGAGGGAATAAAATCTTTGTGTGGATTTCTCTGTGAAATGTGAACGTAAGTGCTGGGGATAGAGCATATGGCTCGGTGGCAGAGCATTGGCCCAGCATGTTCAATGACCTGGGTTTGTCTCCTGCACTGCATAAACAAACAAACAAATGACTTAGTTTCATTTCATCATTTCCACTAAACAAGGAAATAGTCTTAAAATCTCATTAGCTATTATTTTTAGATTGTCTTTCTATCTTTATCAAAATACACCTACTAATTAATATACATATATGAATGTATAACTCCCATTTTGTCATTATTTCAAAATTTTTCAATTCTTTCTCCCCTGTGAGTATTTTATAGTGTGCAATGATTTATCAATGATATGGTCAAATTTTGAATTTGTTTTAGAAATACAATTTTTAAAAAGATCTCAACTAGATAGCTTACCAGTAACTTATCCACAGAAGGGTTTATCAGATTCGAGGGACTATATACCAACATTTGGACTATAATCACACAAGCTTTACAACTAGCTACTTATATTATATTCATGTAATGATTTTTAAAACCTCCGAGGAAATTTGACTTTCCCAACAATTTATCTACTATTATCAGTATTCTCTGTGTCACGTTATTCATCTTAATTTTAGGGATAATCACAGGTCTGTTACTAAATTAATTAGCAATGAAAAGAAAAATAAGAAAGGTGCTATTAGTTAATGAAATACTAACTTTTAATATTGCAACTCAGAATCCAACATAAATATGGAAAAGTCTGCGGAGGCCAAACTCTTAAACTGCTACTTGTTTTAATATGAATAGTTAAGGTCAGTTCTGTAGAAAAACAGGTGGGTGGCTATGTGACAGAATGAGAAAGCGCAGGTTCGTAAATCTGACAAGTGGGTGTGCATCCCAAGTTGTCTACTGGTTGACAACGGACGGAACTTATCCAAAGCTCAGTAGAGTTCCGCTGTAAAGTACCCACGACATCACTGTTTTACATCCTTGTTCTGAGGGCACATGGGCAGCACCAAGAACTAAGTAGTTACTATTTATGTAGTAGATGCCATACAGGTTGCTGAAAGCAGACTTGGGGTCCCTAGGTCTTACTCTGATGGAGCAGGTTCTGCTGCCTTCCCAGCATAGCAAAGAGAAAGGTCTTCTATTTCAAATCAAAGCCAGAGCATAACCCATGCTCACGCTCACACAGGGCGGAAGCAGTAGTCCTTGCCATGATTGGCGCGGAGCCCTGAGCTTCCTTCCCACCCACACCTACTCTCATTGCACTGGGACACTGATCTCCAGCTCAGCAGCTAGCCTTTATCTCAACTTGGGCAGAACACCTTGAATTTACCAATATTTCTAGTGGCATTTTCATAACAGCTATAAGTCTAAACACACCAGATGTCTATCAATTGATGAAAAGGTAAAATGTGGTAGAGCCTGTACCATAGGAAGTTATTCAACTTGGTGCTTAGAATACTCTTGAGGCCTGGTGAGATGGCTCAGTGGTAAAACCGCTGGCAGCTAAGACTAATGACCTGAGTTTGAACACATAACCCAGATGGTGGAAGGAGAGAACTGACTCCTGCAAGTTGTCCTCTGACCTCCATGTGCTTGCTGTAGCACACACACACACACACACATACACACACACACACACACACACACACACACACACACACAGAGAGAGAGAGAGAGAGAGAGAGAGAGAGAGAGAGAGAGAGAGAGAGATTGTAGGAAAAAAAGAAACAAGTCATTCCTTAAGGAGGGAGGGCGAGAAAATGGAAGCAGGTAGGTTAAAGGGTACTAGGTTTCTTTGGGGATGATGAACATTTCTAAAATTAGTTTGGTGACAGCTCCACAAGTCTGTGACTATAATAAAGCCATTGAATCACACATGCCCAAGAAGATGTCTGACTCTGAGACCTGAGGAAGTACCTTAACTTGAAGACATCATTTTAGGAAAGAAAGTTTAATGCTAACTAAGATTGTCTTTTCTCCACTTTAGGCTAATCAAATCAGAAGAAATGAGTCTCTCTTTCTGTGGGAACAACATCTCCTCGTATAACATCTATTCTGGTGTCCTCCAAAACCCCTGCTTTGTGGATGCGCTCAACCTGGTCCCTCACGTCTTCCTCTTGTTTATCACCTTCCCAATACTGTTCATTGGTGAGTCATCAGTGTCCTGTGTTACAGCCCCTCCTATTTCTGCCTCACTGGCGGCCGAGGCTCTGGGTGATGCTGAGTTAAGTTTTCCACCCTGAAAGCTGGTGTGTGAGTCTGTGAGGACAGCGTGATGCTGTTTTGTGTGTCTGAATTATACATACATGCTATAGAATATTCCAGTGTACATGGCAACAGTGTTGCAGCAACTCTTTATAAAGGAGCAAGGGGATAATTCCGTGAGACAGAACTAAAGCATCTGTGGACTGTTTGCTTCACGCTATGAGACAGGATAGAAACTGACAAGACAGATCTCACCTCCAGTGCAGACCACAGGAGCAGATGAGCCACACTGGCTCCATCTTGTCAGCCCCTTTGCAAACTCAAGTGCAAATCACCTTGAGCATTTCGCCTGCCAGAGCATCTGACTCCTTGGGGGCAGGAGGGAATGATTACAGAGTGACACATATGGGTCTTGAAGGAAGGAGACTGGTAGGTTGTGTCTTAGGGAGGAAAGAATTCTCATGAAAATCATTTGGAAAGTTTGCTGGGTGTGGTAGCTACAATCTATAATTCCAGCACCTGGGAGGCTAAAGCAGGAGGATGGCCATGAGTTCTAGACCAGAATGGACCATACATTGATGCTGACTCAGGAAACAAACAAACAAACAAGCCTGTAAATATACTTCATTTAACTACTTATACATGCATACAATTATTTAGTACAATTAGCAATGGACTAATTGTACTAAATTTAATACAATTAGTAAATATACTTCATTTAACTACAACCAAAAGAGATCATTTGACTATTTTTTGTTTTTATTTTCCTTGAGAAAAGTTTCTGTTACACTTTCAGAAGCTTAATATGCAGCCCAGTCTACCTTGACCTTGAAATCCTCTTGCCTTAGTCTCCTGTGGGGGTTTTGGGCATCACAACCACAACTGGAAAAAATAGACCCTTTAGCTTGTAAATTTTGAAGCATTGTTATGTATGAAATGATTAAGATTAGTATGAGACTAAATACCTTGACAAAAGCAAGGGGGAAGCTTATTTGGCTATCAAGTCTACATTAGAATTCATCATTGAGGGGAAGTCAAGGCTGTCAGAACCATCCCTAGGCAGGTGGGTTTGGGCTGTTTGCGAAAGGTAGCTGAGTAAGCCAAGGCACCAAACCAGTGAGTGGCATTTCTCCATGGGTTAGGCTTCAACATTCTACCTTGAGTTCCTGCCTTGGCTTCCCTTGCTGATGAATTTCACTACAAAGTGAAAGATGAACTAAGTGATTTCCACCCAGGTTGCTCTTGGTCACAGTGTTTCTGACAGCGACAGAGAAGCAAACTTACATAGGTATCATGGGTTAACATTCCAACAGAGGTCATCTGTCATGTGGTACACAGAGAGACCAGTATAATTCTTGGTCCATTGCTAATTAGGTTAAATAAATGTATAGACACTGAATATTCTAGGACCAGAGAGTAGAAACACGGCTCATATTTTATGTAGCAGTATCTAAAAGCATTATTATTTTAATGCAGGACTATAGTTAATAATTCGTAATTTGACATGGGGTTGGCCTGAGACATCACCCTTTAATGTCATCACAGGGGCTGACCACAACGATATTTAAACAGAAGGACTAACGGAATGTTCACTTGTGACGTTGGCCACTTAGCTAGTATGAAAGAAGAGTCCCGTCCCAGGGAAATTGTAACATCGAAGGGGAGCCACAGAGCTTGCCTGGCAGAGCGCAAGCTCTGTAAAGCACAGGAGGGCATGTTAGTAGCGCTGACCGCCCGGTGTGAACTACATTTGAAAACACTAAGATGTGAGTCGGTTTCCTTTCTAGAGGTTCTGCTGCAGTTCCCTTTGTCTATGCAGAATTTCTTTCTTGCAATATTTCTAGCACAAATCCTCACTCACTTTTGAAGCACACTGCATATCTCTGTAGTCAGAATCGAGAAAGAAAGAAGAGGGCAAAAAAGAGATTTGGGATTTGTGGTGGCATCTTGCCTTGCCAGTAAACTTGTGACCACACCCCTTGGGCGTGGTTTCAGGTGCGGACCTGACTCCTTTAAGGCAGAGGAGTGGCGGGCAATCCATCTCTTGGGTCTCGAAGAGCATCGGAAGGGCAGAGAAATGGGTTAATTATTAAGACAGCGCTAACCAATAAGAAGCCCCAGCCA
Organism: Cricetulus griseus; assembly: GCF_003668045.3. Taxonomy (NCBI): domain Eukaryota; kingdom Metazoa; phylum Chordata; class Mammalia; order Rodentia; family Cricetidae; genus Cricetulus; species Cricetulus griseus. The sequence goes on from NC_048601.1 coordinate 6,908,595, forward strand.
TTGGTCAACAGTTAATAAATTATTATGTCTCTGTGTATTTGTGTGGGGCAAATCAACTGTGGGGCCAGGCAGGACAGAAACCTCCAGCTTAAATTGGTGCCCACGTAGGTTGATTCCCACGATTGGTCAGCTCGGGTGGCTGGCTGGAATTCCATGCACCAGCCTCACTGCATTCTGGGGTCCCGGAAAAGACGTGTCTGCCACTCCTCTACCTTATCCGAGTCACGTTGGCACCTGAGACCACACCCAAAGGGCGTGGCCACTAATAGAAGTTCACTGGCAAAGCAAGAAGTCACTTCAGGGATTGTGTTCTAGTGTACCGTAAGTGATGATATTCTCTGGACCTACAGTTTGGGGAAGGAAGCCTGCAAATTTGACCAGAAAGTAATTACTGTTTTTTTCTTCTGTTGTGAGTTTCGGGTGAACCAGAGTATTCTCAGTCCTTCCCAAGGCTCGTATGAATGACTGAATATTTTAATTTTATTTTAAAGTATATATATATGCAGAAGCCCATGGTGGCCAGAAGATCTGCTGGACCCAGTGTTCTAGGCACTGATGAGCTGCCTGTCTGGAGTGCTGGGAACCAAACTCTGGTCCTCTGCAATATCAGTATGCACTCTTAACTGCTGAACCGTTGCTACCGGCCCTGACTTAAGCTTTCTTTGAGGAAAAGCAGTATGCTTGTGGGGCAGTGTTGGCCCAGCCAGAGATACTCATTATTTTCATGTGATGGGTGTGTGATTCAGGGCCAGGGAGGTAGCTCATTGCATTACTGTGCAAGCATGGGGTACTGAGTTTGAATCTCCAGAACCCATGTAAAACAGATGCTCTATTGCGTATCTATAACCTAGGCACTCCTATGTCAAGATGGGAGGGGAAGATCGGAAAATCCTCAGAAGCTCACAGGTCAAGAGTGACCAATAAGAGACCTTGTCTCAAACAAGATGGACATTGAAGACTTCCAATGTGTATCATGACACGCATGTGCTCACATTCCCACACATGTGACTCAGAATTGACTCAACTACTAGGTCCTATATTGTATCACCAAATACACATTTTTGTTAGTCCCCTGAAAGTCTATAGATGCTTATTTTCCTTTGATACTGTAATTGCTCATTTGTCTTGCCAGGTGAATCAGAAGTTGTAAGTGCATCAGTTAAGATCATGCTCTTCTCAGAGCTGGAGGGTCGTTTGTGAGCAAATGTAGCGGGTGTTAATGTGTGAGCCTCCACGGTGGTGTACATCTAACTTAAATAGCTATTTTAACGTAATGGAGACAGACCAGAGTTTCCATTGCAGCGAGGCTCCAGGGTCTTAGGAATTTCCCAAAAGCACGTGGCGTTCGATAATGTGAATTATATTCATGGCTGTAATGATCCTTTTGTTAATCACTTCCCCCCTTCTCTCTCAGGATGGGGGAGTCAAAGCTCGAAGGTGCAAATCCATCACAACACGTGGCTCCACTTCCCGGGGCACAACCTGCGATGGATCCTGACGTTTGCTCTCCTGTTTGTTCACGTCTGTGAGATAGCAGAAGGCATTGTTTCAGACTCGTAAGTGACCCAGCGGCCCCGTGTCTTCCGGTATGTGAGCAGGCACACTGAGTAGCTCAGAGCACATCGCCTGGCTCAGCGGGGGGAGCGGATCAATCCTTGACTTATTAGCTGTGGTAACTGTCACCCACCATGCAGGATAGCCATGTGGGGGTTGTTTCTGCTTTGTGTGTGCATGTGTGATGCATGCATGTTCATGCGTGTGGATGGGGTGTGAACGTGGAAGGTCAGAGGACAACCTGTGGTGTTGGTCCTCACTCTTCACCTGCTTGACACGTGATTCCGTTGCCATTGCACAGGCCAGGCCAGCTGGCCCTCAAGTGGTCTCTGCTTCACGCCATTCCTCAGGAGCACTCACACCACTCCTCAGGAGCACTCTCACTGCTCCTCAGGAGCACTCACACCGCTCCTCAGGAGCACTCTCACTGCTCCTCAGGAGCACTCACACCGCTCCTCAGGAGCACTCTCACTGCTCCTCAGGAGCACTCACACCGCTCCTCAGGAGCACTCACACCATTCCTCAGGAGCACTCACACCATTCCTCAGGAGCACTCACACCACTCCTCAGGAGCACTCACACCACTCCTCAGGAGCACTCACATCACTCCTCAGGAGCACTCACACCACTCCTCAGGAGCACTCACATCACTCCTCAGGAGCACTCACACCATTCCTCAGGAGCACTGGGGTTGCAGATGCATGCTACCCCGCCTGACTTTTTACATGGTCCACACTTGCACAGTAAACATTTTTACTGGCCCCCTACTACTAAAAAAAATAGTCACTATTAGAAGTCTTTTAAGTTTTTAAAAAAGAAAACTCAGAAACTATTTTCCTCTAGTTTCATAGGACCTCCTTTGCAACTCCCATGTTTTCCTCTTGTAATTAGCAAGGACTGAAAGTTCTGCTATGGAGCCGACATTCCCATAATGCTTCATAGTGGCTCCTTGCCATCATGTGAGCTTTTATTTCTGATGAAAGGGGGAAATCAGAGATTCTAATACATGTCCTTATTTAAAGCAATTGGAGGTTTATCTCACCATCGACTTATTGGAAGCTTTTAAGAAGTCTTTGGTATGTTTGTACAAACACAGCCAAAGCTCGTTTACTTCCTTTATGCTGTCCTTATAACACCTCAGTCACACAACTGTCTGCTCAGGAGAGGAGCTATCATCTAAGCCTGTTGTCATCTCCTTCGTTCATTCACACTGGTCAACTGTAGTCTAACTTTATTGCCTTAGCTTTTATAATTCACACTGATCAACTCTTGTCCAGTTTTGCAACTGACTTTTTCCAAACGCCCTGTTTTCCTCATGTCACTGTTGTTAAGATTAGACTTAGACCTTCATTGTGTGACCTGCCTAGTGGCCTCTCCTCCTCTGCTTCTTCCCTCCCCCACAAAATTTACTAACACCATCACCCCTACAGCAAAAAATAAATCTGTCTAAAATGCAAATGTGATCAACTAACTACTAAGCTTAATAGTGTCCTTCAGAGAGATTCCAACCCATTACATGGTGTTCAAAGCCTTTTGGGATATGACCTGTCCTAAGATTTCTGATTCAACATTAAATTATTCAGAATTTTATACATATTGTATGGTTTCAAACTTCAGTATATCTCCATATTCTGTGTCCTGTCTACCACTTTCCTGACTGGGGCATTGATTTTGTTTTATTTTATTTTAATTGGCATATATTCTTTGCCTCTGGTACTGGGGTTCATATAGACAATTGCTCCAAATGCATTATCACCCTGTCCACGCCTTCCCTGTGGTCCTCCTCTTTCTTTCTCCTTCTGCTCATTTCCTCTAATACCCTAACCTCCCTCTGCTTCCATTAAGTAAAAATACACAGGAGTAACTGGTGTTACATATCTATAAAGAATAGTAGGGCCCACAAATGGGAGAAAATGTATTTGTCTTCCTGCCTCTTACTTTGTTTGATATGGTGGTTAACTTCATTTTTCTGTATTTCAGTCTCTCCTGTCAATCACACTTCTGAAATGACTTCCTCAAATATGTTTTTCCCTACACTTGAATTAGTCACTCTTTCAGCTCTTTTTTTTTTACTGCTTTGATCATTAAATTACCTCTGCAGATCTGCCTTGACACATAATTTGCACTCACACACACACACACACACACACACACACACACACACACAGAATGGTGGGTGTGTGTTGCTTTGCTGTAAGCACAATTACATCACAATAGGTATGACCTCTTTGCTCACATGTTCTCCAAGCAATAGCTACTGTAGTCTGGATTTTAAACACAGCTGTGTGAGTTCTCATGCGTGTGTGAGTTCTCCTGCGAAGATTGCAAACACAATGGAGAACTCTTTAGCACCCTTTGCCCTAGACACCAACATTGGTTTGCTCTCTCTAGGCGTCGGGAGTCCAGGCATCTCCACCTTTTCATGCCGGCCGTGATGGGATTTGTTGCCACCACAACGTCCATCGTGTATTACCATAATATCGAAACATCCAATTTCCCGAAATTACTTCTAGGTAAATATTCTCACAAGTTTTTCTGACCCTCATCTCCAAAAGAACTATTTGGTTTCTTCCCCAGGTGACAGATAAATAAATTGTGAGGGGAGTTGAGAGTGGTAAGCTTGAAAACACCTCCTTGTCGTGTAGTCTCCCAGTCAATGGGAGGTTGAGGATATGGCAAAGCATCCTAAGCTGTGGCAATCCCATTTTTCCTCCAACAAATGCCCTCTGTGATGTGTGAGTGTCAGGGAGGGAGAACTCTGTGCTGACCTTGGGGACATCAGGAATTGTTCTCTAAAAATCAGAGCTTACCACATAGTGGTCCCGTGAACATGTCATCTTATATAGCTCCCTTTGCCTTGGAGTCTTGAGACATCTTCCAAAGGCCTCCACTACCCCCTGTTGAAACCACAGGATGCAGTTCTTCTCTGGACCTGCTGGGGAGTCCCCACAAGTCTCCTTGCAGCAGAGTGAGCATTGTAGCATGCTGAAAAGGATGCTGTCTGGAGGAACAGCTCCTCAGTCTCAGCCCCTCTTCCCTGCACTGGGATTACAGTTGTCCAGTTGGCCTCTCTGGCTCCATTGACCTCTAGAAATTGGAAATTAAATGCTCTTGTCCTCATTTTTGCCTTATGTTGACATGATGCAACTCTTCCCAGTAGGGAACATTGGCTCACGCTTCTATTTCTTACATCCATTGTCATGAAGACACAGCTGAGATGAAAACATAGGTCATAGACCCCTGATGAACTTCAGGGTCCTGTGAACCTGTTAAATTATAAATACAATCAGGTTTTAGGATGAATGGAAGGTTAGAACTTCCAAGGCCCACTGATTTCATGTGACTGGTGTGGGAAAATGTTGTTGGCTGCCCACCAGGAGATTATAAGGAGAAATAAAACACACTCTAGTTCTTTATTGTCAAGAGAGTGTTGACATTTAAGATAGTTGCACAAAAAATACTGATTACTTAATTCTGTGTTGTCTTACACATGGCTGGGGGAAGGCCATCTAATTAATACAAAAGGTTTGTCAAAACCTGAAGTATCACAGAGGCTTTCTAATAAAACAGTGACCAGATGTAGCCACAGAAAAATGGACACGTTAGATTATGAAGGTTCTAATTGGCAATAAAAAAGAAAAGTTTGAAAGCATATAATTTTTACAGGACAAAAATGAAAAGCAAATGTATAATTTAGTAATATATCCAGGGACTTTAAGTCAAACTCAGAGCACAATTATTATGTAAGTGGGAGACAGAGTGTTGTTATTTAATGTCTAAAATGAGAGACTGATACAATGAAAAGATAGGCTACTTTCTCATTGTTTTAAGAGAAAGACTTGACCCCAGAAAGAATAATGCTCATCTTAAAGTCATGAACTTGTAATTTTTGTTCCAATTCCAAATTTATGATGAAAACTTCCAAACCTGCAGAAAATTGAAAGAATTATACAAATACTCATTAACCTACCACTTAAAATTCTTCAGTTTAGGTTATATTCTTTTTGTTTTAGTACAAATCTTTATTTTCTTACACACACACACACACACACACACACACACACACACACACACACACACAGAGAGTCTCTAAAGTTAAATCTTTGTCTATAGTTCTTGTGAACTAAAATTTGCACACTTGGCGCCAAGAGTCCTTGAACTGTTAAGTGTGTGGACACCATCACCCCAGCACAGCATTGCCCTCAGCCATGCACAGTCTCTGACCCTCTCAGACTGACCTCACTTCACTTCTGTCTGCACAGAGAAAATACCTATCCTGATTTCCTCTACATGCGGAGATTGGCTTGCTCTTCAGATTCACACAGATTGAATCGAATGGTCTAAATTCTTTTGATGTAGGCGGCTTTCTGTCAGTGTGATCCTGTGAGGCTTGTTCACAGTGCACTTTGATCAGTGTCTTGTTCTTAGGATCCTCTCTTGGATAATTCTCCTCTGTGCAAACGTATCTTTGCCCTGTTATTCATTCATGCCACACTCTGTTTAGAGTTGGGTATCATGAAAGTGAAGGCTATTGTGAACAGTTTTGTGAATACATGAGTTTATTTTGTTAGGCTATAAAGCTCAGAGAGACATTGCTGGGCCAGAGGGCAGGCCAAAGTGTAGGTATATGTCTGTATCAGTAAGAAACCAACAGATGTTGCCCCAACACACCAGTGTCTTAGTGTGTACACCAGTGTTTTAGTGTGTACACCAGTGTTTTAGTGTGTACACCAGTGTTTTAGTGTGTACACCAGTGTCTTAGTGTGTATACCAGGTCTTAGCATGTACACCAGTATCTTAGTGTGTACACCAGTGTCTTAGTGTGTACACAGGTATCTTAGTGTGTACACCACTATCTTAGCATGTACACCAGTGTTTTAGTGTGTACACCAGTGTCTTAACGTGTATTCCAGTATCTTATTACTGTGGCTTCAATGTGTATCTTCCTTGGATCCTTTCACAGAGTGCCATTTCCTGGATTTCGGGGGTATCTATGGTTGATATGATACTTAAGACTGAGCTAGCAAATAAGAAATCCTAGTCATTGGCCAGCAGCATTGTAACTAATATAAGTCTCTCTGTGTTATTTGGGGGCCCTAACTTAGCGGTGGAACTCTGGCAGAAAGATTTATTGTTACAGGTATCTTTGTAAGGTATCAAGTTGTTATCTTTTTTGTTTTGTTTTGTTTTTCGAGACAGGGTTTCTCTGTGTAGCTTTGGAGCCTGTCTTGGCACTTGCTCTGGAGACCAGGCTGGCCTCGAACTCACAGTGAACAGCCTGCCTCTGCCTCCCAGGTGCTGGGATTAAAGGCATAAGCCACCAATTCCGGGCTTGAGTTGTTATCTTTTAAAAGTGTCTGTTGATATGTTTTGTCCTATTTTCAATAAGTTACACTTTATCTGTGAGGTACTCTTTATGTAGTAATTGCTATGACATCATCAATATATTTTCCTTCAGAAGTGGAACATTTAAACTCATATCTTTAACAGGGTCTCCTGTTGAGTGGAAAAATTTAATTTTGATGTGGTGTAGTTTATCTAATATTTTTGTATTGTTATTGCTCCCTGTGTCTTAAACTTTTACTACATGGTGCTTTGTCTGACACGTTTATAGCTTCAATCTTCGTTTTTAGAACCACGATCCATTTAAAATCAATTGTGTATAAGATGCTACTAGAAGACAAAGATTTATTTATTTATTTATGAGACAGGGTTTCTCTGTGTAGATTTGTAAACCAGACTGGCTTTGAACTCACAGAGATTCACCTGCCTCTGCCTCCCGAGTGCTGGGATTAAAGGCGGGCACCACCACCGCCTGGCCAAAGTTCTTTTTATTTCACACACACGACCATTGGTTCCAAGCAATTCCCTTTGGTCTAAGTTTTCAGATAGGATATCATTTCCATGCTCCTGGTCATCATGCTCACAGATGTAGACCAGAGACACAGCTGCCTCCATCTCCAATAGTGACTCCTTTATTCTCTCCTCTGTCTAACCTGACTAAGCAATGAGTAGTCTGCTGTGAGTCTTTCTCAGAACCGGCCTTGTTGACATTCCTGAGTGTGCCCGTTTCATCGGTTGTTCGTTTTGTGCTGTACCCTTTTCCACTCATAGTCGGCAGACTTCCTTCTTTAGATTTTGTTCTTTGTCCTCCTGCCCATAACGTTTAATGTAGAGACATTGATTTGAGACCTCTCCAAACTGAGGTCTAACTAAAATGATAATCTTGTTCTAAGTTTAGTTTTTCTTAATTTTTACACAAAGTAGAATTTGTGTTTCCATTCACTTAGAATATCCTCTAGTGTGTATAGGAAGTATTCTTTCACGTGGGTTATTAGATATGCATGCTTAAATTTCTGAGCATTTGGAGACATCTAGATAGGTCACTGAACAGAAACACGTGAAGAAGGTAACTGCATTGTCTCTGTGCTTGGCGCTCCTAGTCTGTGACATATTCTCCTGAGGTCAAGGAGGATCCAACAAAGTATGGCGAGGACAAGCGTTCAAAGTCAAGTGGTCCACTGCTGGCACTGCAACCCCTGTCATCACTTGGCTTGCTGCTTGTTGAGAGAATCCAGATGACACGTGCTTGGACTTGCAGCCCAGTGTGTGGGCTGTTTCAAGTTGTTAGGTTTCTGTCACCCAGAGGTGAAAGGCATTGTTCTTACTTTTAAAACTGTTACACTTTTGTTTCCTTCCTTTTTCCTATGCATGTTTGCATTGTGTCCACGTGTGTATGCATGTTCACATGTGCAGGGGCACATGAGTGTACAGGTGTCGATGCATAAGTGTGCACATATGTGTGGTTGCCTCAGGTGGTTGTGAGAGATGATCCTCTGTGCTCTCCTGCCTTATTCATTGAGGTAGGGTCTTTCACAGGAACCAGAGTTCACCAATACCGCTGCTCTGGCTAGCCAGCTTGCTTTGTGGGATCCCCGCCTCCACCTCCTGGATGTTGGAATTACAGGAGGGTCACTGAGACCAGTCAGCACTTGCGTGGCTCTGGGGATCTGAACCCCAGTCCTCACACTGGCTGCTTGTGCAATAATTGCTTTGACTGCTGAGTTATATCTCATTCCTATTTTAATTTCATTATGCCTTATTTCTTAATTACCAGCTCAATGGCCAGTTAATGTGAACATATAGTCTGAAGGTGGTGAGTGGATTTTATAATGCCAAATACTGAATAAATTCATAAACATCAAATAATATGAGATGCTTGATAGTGTCTAGATCTTCAAGTTTTCACTGGGCCACTCATAATTTGATTGTTGAAAAAAGTTGAAAAAATTCTGAGTGTGGTGGTGTACATCTTTAATCCCAACACTTGGGAGGCAAAGGTAAGCAGATCTCTGTGAGTTCGAGGCCAGCCTGGTTTACAAAGCAATTTCCAGAACAGTTGGGTCTGTTACATAGAGAAACCCTGCCTAGAAAGGCCAAAAAAGGGACCCTGTTATCATTATTAGATTATTAGAAATATTTTTCCTTCCAGCTAACATTCCATCTTGAAGCCTGGGTGGTTTGAAATCCACATGGCTTCTCCAGGATCTTATGCTTCATGGTTTCATGTTACATCTTTTTCTGTCACTTATTTTCAGCCTGTTTCCAGCATTTAAGGTGGATCTCTTTAGACAGTGGATTTTTTGGTCTGTTAACTTCCCCTGGTCTTATCTTTATTTCTATATCTTAAGCTTAAAAAATCCCTGATGTATGTTGAGTCGTGACGCCAATGTTCAGCTCTGTTTCGGGTAGGGACGGGTGAGCACTCTGAAGCGTCCTGGCTCTGCTAAGTACTGCCCAAACTGGGTTGTCTGGTGTGTTTTAGGTTTGCTTTTATCCTGTATTCACTTGTAATGACCCAAGTACAGAGTGGACTACCTTCGTGTCCGCTTCTAACTCACATTCATGGTACGACCCTGGCTGTGATGGCGAGGAATGAAGAGTTCACCCTTCTTATTCATCTAGCCAAGGAACAGGTTGCTTTCCAGGGTCATTGCTCTCTCTGTGCCCTGAAGATGTTTGTGCTGTTTAAAACTACCTGGAAGGTTAACTGTATAGCGGGAGCTCTATTCCACAGCTGTATAAATCCCAGGATGATCCCATGCAAACAACAATCCACATATAATGAGAGCAGCAGTGTACTTACCAAACCAATAAGTTACACGGATACCAACTTGTTGATTCTTCATATAACCGAAGGCCTTAAGAAACAAGATCACAGACAGAATCACATCAGAGACCCATGGAATCATAATACCTCTGAGAAAAGAGATTATGCTTAGGGCTCCTTATAGCTTCCCACCTATCACACATGATCAGAGTGGAAGCAACCAGTATTTGCAACACATTTTTATACTTTTATGGATCAGAAGAACTAATGTGATGAAAGTGTTGACATTCTCCAAAGCAATTTATAGATTCAATGAACACCCCCCCCACACACACACAAACTATCAAAACCCTAATACCATTCTCCTCAGATCTGACTAAAAGCAAGGCACAGGGCATCACAGGACTTCAAAAGATGGCACCAAGCTCTAGTAATCAAAACAATATAGCATTTGGTATCAAAACTGAGAAACCTGGGAGAGGATATCAAGGTCAGAAGTAATGCTGCTCACTTCCAGCCAGGTGAGTGTGCACAAAGGCACAAAGACATACATCGGAAGAAAGACAGTCTCTTCAGGAACTGGAGCCGTGGGAAACTGGGTATCCACATGCAGATGATTGAAACTTGACCCCATTTCTTTTTTTTAATTTTTATTTTTTAATTTTTAATTTTTTATATATTTGAATTACAAACAAGATTGAATTACATGATGATCCCAGTTCCCTTCTCCCTCCCTTCCTCCCCTACCACCCCCCAACTAAAATCCTACCTATCACATATCCTTTCTTCTAATCTATACCTGACTCAACCTTTCTGCTCCCTCATGACCTCTGCATCCTTCCTCTTCTTCCCTTCTCATTCTCATAGCTTCCTCCCCCCTCTTCCCGTGTTCTCAATTTGCTCAGGGGATCATGACCCTTTCCCCTTCTCCAGGGGACAAAGTTTGTCTCTTTTAGGGTCCTCCTTGTTTACTGGCTTCTCTGGCAGTGTGGATTGTAGGCTGGTAATCCTTTACTCTATGTCTAAAATCACATATGAGTGAGTAGACATCATGTTTATCTTTTTGTGATTGGGTTACCTTGCTCAGAATGGTTTCTTCGAGTTCCATCCATTTTCCTGCAAATTTCAAGATTCCATTTTTTTTTTTTCCGCTGAGTAGTACTCCATTGTGTAAATGTACCACATTTTCTCCATCCATTCTTCGGTTGAGGGACATCTAGGCTGCTTCCAGTTTCTGGCTATTACAGATAATGCTGCTATGAACGTCGTTGAACAGATGTCTTTGTTATATGAATGTGCTTCTTTTGGATATATGCCTAGGAGTGAATTGCTGGATCTTGTGGTAGACTCATTCCCATTTTCTTGAGGAGTCGCCATACTGATTTCCAAAGTGGCTGTACAAGTTGGCACTCCCACCAGCAGTGGAGGAGTGTACCTCTTTCTCCGAATCCTCTCCAGCATAAACTGTCATTGGTGTTTTTGATTTTAGCCATTCTGACAGGAGTAAGATGGTATCTCAGAGTTGTTTTGATTTTCATTTCCCTGATGGTTAAGGGTGTTGAACACTTTCTTATGTGTCTTTCAGCCATTTTATATTCCTCTATTGAGAATTGTCTATTTAGTTCTGTACCCCGTTTTTTAATTGGATTGTTTGGTGTTTTGGAGAATAGCTTCTTGAGTTCTTTGTATATTTTGGAGATCAGCCCTCTGTCAGATGTGGGGTTGATGAATATCTTTTCCCAGTCTGTGGGCTGTCATTTTGTCTTGCTGACTGTGTCCTTTGCCTTACAGAAGCTTCTCAGTTTCAAGAGGTCCCATTTATTAATTGTTAATCTCAGTGTCTGTGCTACTGGTGTTATGTTCAGGACGAGGTATCCTGTACCAATTAATTCAAGGATATTTCCCACTTTGTCTTCTAATAGGTTCGGTGTGGCTGGGTTTATGTTGAGGTCTTTGATCCATTTTGACTTAAATTTTGTGCAGGGTGAAAGGCTTGGGTCTATCTGTAGTCTTCTACATGTTTGCATCCAGTTATGAAAGCACCTTTGTTGAAGATGTTCTCTTTGTTCCAGCCTATATATTTGGATTGTTTGTCAAAAATCAGGTGTTTGTAGGTGTGTGGTTTAATATCAGGGTTTTCAACTCTATTCCATTGGTCTACCTGTCTATTTTTGTGCCAATACCAAGCTGTTTTCAGGACTATAGCTCTGTAATAGAGCTTGAAGTCAGGGATGGTGATGCCTCCAGAAGTTCCTCTATTGTACAGGGTTGTTTTGGCTATCCTGGGTCTTTTGTTTCTCCATATAAAGTTGAGAATTGTTCTTTCAAGGTCAGTGAAGAAATGTGTTGGGATTTTGATGGGGATTGCATTGAATCTGTAGATTGCTTTTGGCAAGATGGCCATTTTTACTATGTTGATCCTGCCTATCCAAGAGCATGGGAGATCTTTCCATCTTCTGTTATCTTCTTTAATTTCTTTATTTAGAGATTCAAAATTTTTATGGTACAGGTCTTTCACTTTTTTGGTTAGTGTTACTCCAAGGTATTTTATGTTGTTTGTGGCATGTGTTTCTTTAGGTTGGGAAAGTTTTCTTCTATGATTTTGTTGAATATGTTTTCTGTTCCTTTGAGTTGGGTTTCTTCACCTTCTTCTATACCTATTATTCTTAGGTTTGGTCTTTTCATGGTATCCCATATTTCCTGGATATTTTGTGTTAGGATTTGTTGAACTTAAGATTTTCTTTGGTTGATGATTCTATTTCTGCTAGTGTGTCTTCAACTCCTGAGATTCTCTCTTCCATCTCTTGTATTCTGTTGGTTATGCTTACATTGTAGTTCCTGATTGTTTACCCAGCTTTTCTATTTCCAGCATTCCCTCAGATTGTGCTTTCTTTATTGTCTCTATTTCAGTTTTTAGGTCTTGAACTGTTTCCTTGAGAGATTTGTTGATATCTTGTATTTTTTGGTTAGTTTTTTCTTCCATTTCTTTTAGGGATTTTCTCATATCTTCTTTGAGGTCCTGTATTATTTTCATGAAGATGCTTTTAAGGTCATTTCCTTCTGGTTCATCTGCATCGTGATGTTCAGGTCTTGCTGGTGTATGGTTCCTAGTCTCCGGTGGTGTCATATTGGGTTTTCTGTTGTTGGATGTGCTTTTACCTTGTCCTCTTCTCATCCTTTCTTCTGGTGGGTGTAGCAAGAGTTTCTTGCTCTCCTGGTGAGTGTGGGACCAAGGTTCTTTTCTGGTAGATGCAAACAGATCCAATACTCTAATGTCAGTTCTCTTCTCTTGGATGGAGATGTCACTGTTACCTGGGCGTCTGCAGTGTTCCGGTGTGCTGGGTCCCGCTGGACCAGCAATTGGAGGCAGAGCTGTCACTGGGCCTCGGTGTGTCGGATCCCACCCTCTAACTCGGTCCAGTGTGCAGGTCACTTGTGTCAGATGACTCTGAGCAGTCACGATGAACAGGAACTGGAAACAGTTCCTGGCCTACCTGGGCTGGCAGATGGAGGCAGGGCTGCCTCCGGGTGTTCGGTGTTCAGACCCCGGCGCCGAACTCCAATCCCATTTCTTATCCTGTGTCATACTTTCATTTTAAAACCCATGACATGCACTTAAACACGTATGTTGTTTCTAACTGAAGAAATTATTTGCAAATGAAGTACTTAAAATGTGTTTGTTTTTATGTTGAAATGTTAGCGAAGCTTCACGTTCCCCCTTTTCTTTCTGCAGCTTTGTTCCTGTACTGGGTAATGGCCTTCATCACAAAGACGATAAAGTTGGTCAAATACCCACAGTTTGGGTGGAATACGTCAGACCTGCGCTTCTGCATCACTGGCGTGATGGTAATCTTGAATGGGCTGCTGATGGCGGTGGAAATCAATGTCATCCGGGTCCGAGTGAGTACCAATCGCACTTGTGTGAGGACTGCCACTCAAGACCTCAGCGTTAGTGATTACAGCCAGTCGGGAATAAGAAGTGTTTAATAAAAGGGAAAAGAGGGATATGTGATCTATGTGAGAAAATGTAATGTTAAAATAGCCACCGAATTGCAGGACATTTGTGTTAGTTACTTTTCTATGGCTCTGATAAAACACTGTGACCAAGACAACTTAAAGAACAAAGAGTTTGCTAGGGCTGGTAACAGTTTCCGAGGGTTTGAGTCCATGGCCAGCATGGGGGCAAGCAGGCAGGTGGGTAGGCGTGGCACTGGAGCAGTAGGTGAGAGCTTATATCTTGATCCACAGACATGAAACAATGATAGACATAGACATAGACGTGGACATAGACACAGACATAGACAAAGATGGACAGATAGATAGATAGATAGATAGATAGACAGACAGACTAGGAATGGCACCAGTTTTGGAAATCTCAAAACCCACCCTCAGTGACACACCACCTCCAGCAAGGCCACATATCCTAATCCTACTCAAGTAGTTCTCCCTGAGGACCAAGTATTTAACTCTATGAGCCTGTGTGTGTGTGTCTGTGTCTGTGTGGTAGGTCATTCTCACTGAAACAACCATCCCATCAATTAAAAATTAAAACACGAGTTTTGAATGCCTTAAATGAGAATTTAGGAAAGGTTGTGGCTTTATTTTTAGTCTGTGGAGAGAGAAGTAGGCTAATGGTCACACTGTGGAATTTTCCCTACCGCAGAGATATGTTTTCTTCATGAATCCTCAGAAAGTGAAGCCTCCAGAAGACCTCCAGGACCTGGGTGTGAGGTTCCTCCAGCCGTTTGTGAATTTACTGTCCAAAGCTACGTACTGGTGGATGAACACACTGATCATATCTGCTCACAGGAAGCCTATTGATCTGAAGACCATTGGAAAGTTGCCGATAGCAATGAGGGCGGTGACAAATTATGTCTGCCTGAAGGATGCTTATGAAGAGCAAAAGGTAATAGCATTTGTCTTCCACATCCATAATCAGAGAGAGAGAGAGAGAGAGAGAGAGAGAGAGAGAGAGAGAGAGGGAGGGAGGTTGTTAAATATGGAAGTTCAAAGCTCAAATAATATCTATACCCAGTCTCTCATTATCTCATCATCTTGTTTTCTTTGGTTACTGTCCCAACCTGCAGGACTTCAACCTGGAGCAAGAGAGTCAGGGATAGGGAATGGGGACAAGAGACACAGAAAAAACGACCACAAGACAGGATTCTGATCAAGTGGCAAACTTTACTTTTCTCAGGCTAGCTTATATAGTCAGGATATGGGGAGGGGCAGAATGGGTTGTTTGTGCACCAGGTGTTAGTATAGGCAGGATATTAGGAAGCCACAAAGAGGATGTTTGGCAGGGTAAAGAGTTTATGAGAAAGAGGTCCAGGAAGGGTTGCCTAGGTAACTGAGCCTGTGGGTGGAGGACTGGGTCAAGTTGTTTCTTTTCTTGAGCTGAGGT